>NC_136943.1:13768166-13853752 GCF_949987615.1 Pollachius pollachius | reverse complement strand
CTGTACACACAAAGTCTGTTTGACTCATGATCTCATGATGCAGCTCCGACACGCTTTCATAGTTATAATACTTATACTTATAATACATTTAAATAATGACATTACAATGATAATCAATCACTATATAGAAAATGCTAACCAAAGAAAGGTCATGGTTAGAATAGTAGCCCACACTTTACTGGTTATGCTGGTCTATACTGGTCTCTATTGTTTTGTACGAGTCTACACTACTAGTGCATACATGTCTGTTGACATGTTGTATTCCTACATGTTGGTCCTTCCTATTCTGTACTGGTCTATACTGGTCTGTAACAACCTGTCCTGGTTGGTACTGGTCTAAACAGATCAGTGGTTAAGCTCTTTTTTTACCTTGAAATTCTCTTTAGAACGCTGCTGTGACCCTTTCATAGCAGTTGACCCTGCATCGACCCCCAACCTCTGCATAAAACATGCATTACATTATCTCCATTATGTTTCGCCCCCCTTCCATTGTTCAACACTGCACACGGACTTTCTATGCATAAATTAGCTGATGTTTATGCATGGGCTTACGTATCTGTGTGTGTGTGTGTGTGTGTGTGTGTGTGTGTGTGTGTGTGTGTGTGTGTGTGTGTGTGTGTGTGTGTGTGTGTGTCTGTATGACATAATACACAAAAACTCGTAAAAGTCCCATGAAATGAAAAGTCCCCAAGCTATGACTTCACTCACGTAATTGATGCTGGGCCAAATCAGGGCAGGGCACTTACGACTGCTTGGCCTGTCACCTAGGAGACGGATGTCTGTGCTAGGAGATGACTAGCACTAATGGGACGACCGTTACTATGGTGTCTTGGCACAGATGTAATGTGTTCCCCCCCCCCCCCCCCCCAGAGCCTCAGGCATTTTCATCCTTCAGCCAGTGTCTTCCTCCATACACTCCTCTCCTTCTCGCTCCCTATTGGCTAGCAGTGTAACTGTTACGTCAAGCCATGCCCCGCCCACTCTTTTTTAATCCTTGATCCATGAGCGGATATTTTCATGTTGTTCTTTCTTCTCCTGTTCCCTTCTCATGCTCCCTTATCCTCTCCCCTTCCCCATCTCCTCTCGCTTCCAATCCTCTCCTCTTCTTTCCTCTCTGCCTCTGTCATCTTCTCTCCCTCCTCTTCCCTCTCCCCCTCCTCTCCCTTACCTTCCTTGCGTGCTCTTCTTTGACCCTCCTATACCCTAATCTTCTCCCCCCCTGCCCTTTCTCTCCTCTCCTCTAGTCTTCCCTCTCCCCCTCTTCTCCCTTACCCTCCTTGCGTGCTCTTCTTCGACCCTCCTATACCCTAATCTTCTCCCCCCCTGCCCTTTCCTCTCCCCCTCCTCTCCCTTACCTTCCTTGCGTGCTCTTCTTCGACCCTCCTATACCCTAATCTGCTCCCCCCCTGCCCTTTCTCTCCTCTCCTCTAGTCTTCCCTCTCCCCCTCCTTTCCCTTACCTTCCTTGCGTGCTCTTCTTCGACCCTCCTATACCCTAATCTTCTCCCCCCCTGCCCTTTCTCTCCTCTCCTCTAGTCTTCCCTCTCATCCTGCTCTCCTCTCTTCGTAGCTACAAGACAACAGGTTTGATTGCTGTGTGGCAGCAATGGATGCTCTGGTGGTTTGACTCCCATTCGAATGGTGCTGGAATCCAATGTTCTGTCTGCAGTTCTTATACCGGTCATGGCCTTCTGATGTGACGCTCCAGTTCCCATCAGTGATCAGTAAAGTCAATTTGATCTGGTCCTACCCTGACATCTAAGCTTGCAAGCCGTCTGCATGTGTGTGTGTACATGTGTATATGTTTTTCAATTCGCCCGATCCCTTAACACACCATACCCAGTGTTGGGAAAGTTCACTTTCTACGTGAACTAGTTCAAAGTTCAGTTCACAAATTTTAAAATGAACTAGTTCAGTTAAACGTTCATAATTTAAAAATTAAGTAACTAAGTTCACAGTTCCAAAAAATGAACTAGTTCATAGTTCTTTTTTTCAATATGTTGCTGTGAGCTATTCGTTTTTTCCGGCATTTTGAACATTGAGCCCCCTTTGAGGTTTGTCTAGGATGAAATAGAGTGGTTGAATCAAGTATCGTAGCTTAATACAGTTTCTATCGTGTTTTATTGCACATTTAGCGCATTTTGTAAATCCCATTGATTTCTGTTGGAAGACTCAATGCTCGTTGGCCGGAAACGGAAAGGGGGGGTGTTCACGTTTGGTTGTAGTCTTTTCTCTCGGTTCTAGCCCTACTGATAAGATGGAGAACCGAGCGAAAAGACTACAATCAAACGTAAACAGCCCACCTTTCCATTTCCGGCCAAAAAGCAATGATTCTATGAGGTATTCTAGTCCGCTGAGCTATGAGCCAGAGAGCTAACGTTATGGATTGTACATATTTATAATTCGAAATTCGTCTCAGCCTTTATACCACAGATACTCTAGGGTCTATAGCATATAACCGTGTTGTCTGATTACAGTTTAATTCATTTTCCACAATTTAACAGCTCTTAGTTTTGAAGAATAATCACCGCGCCATTCGTTTCAATGGGAATCGCGCCGGTCTGTACTTTCAAAATAAAGTGTACATATTTATAATTTGAAATTCGTCCCAGCCTTCATACGACAGATACTATAGGGTCTATAGCATATAACCGCGTTTTCTGATTACAGTTTAATGTAACAGTAAACTGGCAACACCGCAACTGCAAATTAACCTCTCAGGGATTACCATGGCAACCGGTCAAACAACACGGCGATCTGCGTGCGCATCCGCCGTGTTGATAAACAAATAACCCCCATATTGAACGAAGTTAAACCAAGTGAGCGTGCCGTTCACAGACACCAGAATGAACGAGTTCACAGTAACGTTCATCAGGCAGTAATACAGTACGTTCAGTTCACGTTCGCCCAAAATATGAACGAGTTCATGAACTATCGTTCAATGAACGCGTTCAGGCACAACACTGACCATACCTATGAGCCACTGTTGTGGTTTTTCTAATAATTTTTGGTAATAAAAGCATAGATCTCCACCATCAGACCACCGGCTCCTTCACCTCTCCCCAGGAAATGAGCTTTGGCAGCGGGTCGGGCTGCAGGTGTTGTCCAGCCCTGCTAATCTGGGTCTGGATCTCTAATAGATGCTCGGGATTGAGCCAGCTACTGTATTACAAACCTGATAAAATCACTGCCTGGATCTCTCATTAGAAACATCATCCTACCTCTGCTTTCATAAGATTTCTCTTTCTCAAATCCCCTTTATGTTAGGTGACAATGGGACTATTTCATTTATATAGTGACTATTCTGTTTAGATTCTGATTATTCTGTTCATTTTCTATAATTTACAATGCCTATTCTACCCATATCCTCAATATTATAAAGATATCATCACTCTATCTATATTGTGACTATTGTGTTCACATTTTGACCACTAAATATATTTTGTGACAAATCAATATTTTTGTGATTATTCCATCTTTATTGCAACTTTCCCTACTGTGACTATTCCATAGTTATGGTGACTCCTATCCATATTGTAATTATTCTATCTATAGGGTGCTAAATATTGTGAATACTCTTTCTATATAGTGGATATTGCTTGATTGTATATATATTACTTGCTTGAGGAAAGGTGCTCCTATACTTTTTCTTATTTCAGTAAAAGCCTGCTCTGCCTCCATGGCAGGGTATGAAAGTCACAGACACCTGTGCTAACAGTGATTGTTAATGACACCTAACCTAACCTGCTGTACTGACAGCAGATTGGTATTGGCAGCTAGCAGAGACCGGGGCTAAAATGACGGCGCTACTAACACATTAGACCAAGCCGGACCCTTACCCCAAGGGCTGGTCTCTGTAGCAGGGTGAGGGGTGCTGATGAAGCCAATATCTAATTATACCTGCAGGAGAGGTGGACAAACATACACATACACACACAAGCATTCAGCCAGGAATGCTTACATGCACGCACACATGCACAGGCATACACACACATACACACACACACACACACACAAACACACACACAAACACAAACAAACACGCACACACACACACACACACACACACACACAATCGCTCTCTTAAGCGAGGGAGAGGTTGTGTGTGTGTGTTACTGAAACAGATTACCACTTTAGTACAGGTCATGCTGGATGTTTGTGTTTGTTGATGCTTGCATGTATGAGTGTGTAGATGCAGCTCAATTTAATTAATTTAGATAAGCGTGTGTGTGTGTGTGACCTTTTATATTCAAATAGTATATACAATAACAAATTATTTCAGAGAAGCCAAACAGAAAGTATTAGATATTTTACCTTTTTTTATGAGTGCAATCTGACGGTCCGTCCAATCAGATTCGGCGGAAAATTGATGTGCAGACACACCCACTGTATTTAACTACTGCATTTGCCAGATTACACTTCACTTCACTACAACATTACTATATACCCAAAGGACCCAAAAGCTACTATACAAACCTATTTGATAGTGTGTGTGTGTGTGTGTGTGTGTGTGTGTGTGTGTGTGTGTGTGTGTGTGTGTGTGTGTGTGTGTGTGTGTGTGGGAGGGAGGAGGGGGGGAGGGGTAATTCAGCATATGTGCGCGGGTTCGTGTGCATGTGTTTGGCGATTGCATATATATTCATGGGCCTGCCTGCTACCAGCTGTGTCCTGCTGCAGTGAATGACAGCATGTTTGGAGTAGCAGTGAAAAGGTCAACCATCAGCAGCCTGCATGGGGTCAATTACAGCCATGCTGCATGCTGGGAGGAAGGGATGAAATAGATGGATAGATTGATGGAGGGATAGAGAAATGTTAAATGGATGGAAGATAGATAGATGAAGAAATGTACCATATATTTATGGATAGATGGATACATATATATTGATATACATTATCTCACATATATATATATATATATATATATATATATATAGAGAGAGAGAGAGAGAGAGAGAGAGAGAGAGAGAGAGAGAGAGAGAGAGAGAGAGAGAGAACCAATTCTTTACATATGAAAGGGAGGGACAGAGGGATTGAGTGATTGGGATGGACAGAGTAATTAAAGAATTGAACGCAAGTAAACGCTTACTCCGCTCCAGAGAGGGGAGGAGAACAAATGAATAGATTGAGGGAGAGAGAGGCGGAGTTGAGAGATATGGAGAGACAGACGAAAAGAGAGAGATATTGAGAGACAGAGGAAAAGAGAGCGATATGGAGACACAGAGTGAGAGAGAAATACAGAGGAAGAAAAAAACAGGAGAAAGAGAGAGACGGATGAGATAGAGAGAAAGCGAAAGACAGGACAAATGAAAGAGTGTGAGGGAGCGAGGGGGTAATTGAAATAGTGGCGTCACCAAGTAAATCATGTTCTATTGAGACAGCTGGTCGCTGGTGTTCATCCTAACTGATGAGCGTGTTGATTTAAGGGCTCATCGACCTTTGGCCCCCCAGGGCTCTGCACCACATCCCCTACCTCCTCCCCTCCCAGCCGCTCTTCTTCCTCCACCTCCACCACCACCCACTCCTCCACCCCCGTTCTCCTCCTTCTACAACACCTGCACCTCCTCCACAATCACCTTCTCCTCCCCGTCTCACAGACTCGAGTCCCGAGATGGTCCTAAAATCGGACTTGTTGGACAGATGAGTTTATTTTATGCTTGCAGGAGTAGTCTGAGGAAGACGAGAATGAGGATGGTCTTTAAACAGATGAAGCACGAAAACAGCAAACAAACTCAGCCAACCAAGCAGGAATAAAGCACGTTGATGTGTTTAACCGACGGTTTAATCAAGGTTATCAACTCACCCCCCAACGCCTGCTTCATCACAAAGTCCATGATTGCAGATGGTTCCCGTTCCTGTAGTCGTTTTCCTCAGAGCCCAAATGAACTGGTCATGTAGACTGGATGTCGTTCTCTCTGTCTCTCTCTCTCGCTCTTTCTCTCTCTCTTTCTCTCTCTCTTTCTCTCTCTTTCTCTTTCTCTCTCTCTCTTTCTCTCTCTCTTTCGCTCGCTCTCAGTGCAGGGTGTCTATACTTCTTTCAAAGACCTGTGAAGAGAAAGTTTATAGTATTATATTTGTAGGTTTAGATAAATATGTGCATGTGTTGTGGCATAGCAGACACATGGTGGAGTTCAACATGTCATCTCTGATCTCGTCTTTCATCAGAACCTTTAACATTAATTTCACACCCAAAAACCGTCTTTTATGGGCAGGCAAGTATTCTGAGCTCTGCTCAAAATAATTCAAGAAACACACACACACTCAGCCACACACAGACACATAGACCCATATGCAAATACATAAAAAACACTCACATATACACAAATGCACAAATGCCCATACATATGTGTGTGTGTGTGTGCATGTGTATGTGTGCACACAAGTACAACCAAACACCCACACACAAACATACACACACACACACACACACACACACACACACACACACACACACATACACATGCAGTGAAGCACACACAACACAAAATGGTATAGAACAGAAAATATATTTTATATAAGGTGGGGCCTTGGCCAGTATGCCAGACGCTAACAGATGCTAATATATTTTCCCAAATATCCCCATTGTTCCAGAGACACAGTAAAAACAGTAATGACAGCTAATGGCTGTCTGTGGTAAGCATTCAGGGAGTGCACACACCCACACACACACTGACACTGACACACACCAGAAGTACACATGGGTGGGGTCACAAACCCACATATTAAGAATGTGAATATAAACACTGTTAACGCACACTTGGTAAACAAAAGGGCAGGTGCCGCATGTAGAATAACATGTTTGCAAAATGCACAAACACTCAAACACAGACAGACATGGACCACCCAGGTTTGAGACAAAAGGTTTTAGTTCTCTTCATGTTTTGCTCAAATCAGTTTTTATTTTCAGCTATCAGTTCACTGAGTCAAACACAAGGGGGCAATGCTTTTACACATTATCAATACGGACTACAATCACGGCCGGACTTTATATATATTTTTTATAATTTATATTAAGATATTTCTTGATTGAGACTTAAAATGCACATGCACAGCGGGAATGTGAATATGTGCACGTAGTTAACACACATACACACACACACACACACACACACACACACACGCAACAGTAAATGTAGAAACAATTATTTGTACAACTAATGTGTCCAATGTTTTTTTTATAGACAGGTCTAAAATAATTAGAATCCTAAAGCAGGAGCTATCATTGTGAATATATAAATGTAAATATAGCATCAAGAAATCAATCTGAATTACTCTGCTACCATCACAGGCTCATATACACACATCAAGCATAACCTAGAATATGTTAACCATATTTCTTTGCTAAACAGAACAGAAATATTTTCCCCTGCTCAATACAATGAAAGAATGACTTACCCTCAGAAGAAGAACTGTGTACTATATTGAGGTGAGACTAGCATCCTTTTAAAACCACAATGACGTTTGCTTAGATCTCTTATCACTCTCTCTCTCTCACATACAAACGCTCCCTATCTCCGGCTCATCCCCTTCCACTCTCTTACTGACCCTGACTCTGTTTGAACACAACCGCTCTCTCTCACCTCCCTCGCTCTAACCTCGCTCGCTCTAACTCCCCTTCCAGTGACTCTCTCTCTCTCTCTCTCTCTGTCTCTCCATCTCTCTCCTGTCCTTGCTGGAGAGAGAGAGAGAGAGAGAAAAAAAAACACCCACACAACACACTGTCCCTAGTTCCACCCACGCATACACACAAACACACACACACACAAACATTTACAAGCACACACACTCACACTCTCTTTCTCTCTTTAGGAAACGGGTCTAGATTAACTGATGGATTCTCTTGTGAAGCTTACGTTCTAACAAACTACTCCAAACAGGTAATGGGAAAAAGTGTGTGTGGGTTTGTATGTGTCTGTGTTTGTGCGTGTGTGTGTGTCATTGTTTAGCTCAAGGAACTTAAGCAGCTCCTTTGAGGACTGAAGGTCTCTCTACTTTCTCTCTCTCTCTCTCTCTCTCTCTCTCTCTCTCTCTCTCTCTCTCTCTCTCTCTCTCTCTCTTTCTCTCTCTCTCTCTCTCTCTCTGTCACCCCCCTCACCTACTCTGTCTTTAGACATCCCATTATTACACCACTACCTTCCTTCTTTACTATTTCGGTCCTGATTGAACGGTCATGACGAGGTGATGAGGGCATGGAACCAGAAGTCATCCATCTTGTTGTGTCCATTACTCCACTGCTCCATGGCGGAGCCTAATATAGCTGGCCTTACACATGATTGAGGTCTCACCCACACATACACACACACACACACACACACATTTATGTGCGGGCACGCATACATTAAAACATGCATGTACAAACAGGCATTCATACAAACGCACCTGTAAATACACATACATGCACACATATACACATATTCCTAAATACACAATCAGCCAAGTTGTTTTCGACCATCATTTACGACCGGTATTCTGAGCCAAACTAAATGTCCCTAGCCTAACCTGTAAGCAATACGCCCTCACGCGGACCTGCTCCTTAATGACGTGTATCTGAATTCCCTGTAAGTTGCATTGAATAAAAGCCTCTGTTAGAGTACTAAATTGTAAATGGCGGTGAGATGCCAGAGACTCAGTTTGTTAAGTTGTCAATTTAAAAAGGCACCAGTTAAGAAAAACATAATTTTATGTAAAAAGGTAACATGATGGCAATTGGAGGGGGAACAGCGCAATGGTCGTCAGGGAACGGGAGCCATAGAGTTGTGTTACGGCTACATCATCCTGTATTGTTGTTGTTAGATTGCTCAATGGATCGATTATACTTGGTGTCTCCTCCGAACTAGAAGACTGTCGCTTACATAACTCTCTCTTCTTTGTTGCTGTTTATAAAACAAAAAGCAAGCACAGGTAAGCGGCTGTATTAGAGAAAGATGTATTCTACGTCTGATTCCTATATCTACTGTACAGTCTTCCAAGTGGTTTCATATGAAACTTTGTAGTTCAACTTGTAACTTGATGGTATGCTTTGAAGGTTTTTGCGCCTCACCTATAAATTGCTTTGGATTAGAGCTTCTGCTAAGGCTCGAACTGTTAACATAAGAGAAGAAGAGCACGATTTGAACATACATTTCCTCTCAAATACAAGAGAGCTTTTGAAAACAATACAAACATCCACATCTTTGCATGTACACATTTTCTTTATGACCAACCCCGCCGTGTTTCCAGAAAGGATCCTGCCTTATTTATCAGTTATACTGCTCAAGTCTTGTGGGTTGGGTGTTCTATTCCCTGTGGAAAGGTTCTGTGTACCATCCCCTGTTCCTTGATAAATTACCTCTACCTGCTCTTTAATTAACTAATTGATTAACTTAATATACCTTTACCTGCTCCCTGATAAACAACCTCTAAGGGCTCTTTAATTTACTAATGAATTAACTCTATACACCTTAACCTACTCTGTAATATATTTCCTCTTCCTGCTCTTTAATGAAGTAATTATTTAACTTTACACATATTCACCTGCTCTCTCAAAAATGGTGTCCTGCTCCTCAATCAACTCATCTATGTACATCATAACATGCTGAAAGAATACAAATTATTTTTTAAATCCGAAATGCATTGCCTCTGCATACACCTTTAGTTGCTCTTATACATAGTGTACATATCTTACATCTATGTACACTCTCTTGAAGTCCCTATTAAAAACAATGTGTCTCCCCACTCCTCCCTCCCGCCAAGTCAGGCGCTAGCCGGTGGTGGAAGCAGAGCGTAACGCAGGATAATGTTATCTGGACCGGACAGAACTTTCCTCCTTCTCATCCTCCTCCTCCCTAAGCCAATTAAGTGGCCGTTTGTTTTGCAGCGCAGTCAGACCAGAATGAAAGCAACCTGGTAGAATGCTACGGCTGATCCTCAGAAGTAACGATGGGAAAGAGGGACGGGGAGGGAGGTATGTAGAGAGCGACTGTGAGGGAGAGGGTGAGAGAGAAAGAGGGGGAGGGGGGAGAGAGAGAGAAGGGGGGATAGGGGGAGACCAAGAGAATGGAAACACAATAACTGATAGACTGAATTGGGAAATGTGTTTGAGAGGGAGGAGCGAGAGAATAAGAAAGAGGAAAAGACAAAGGCTCATGAAGGGACAGCAGGCCTACAGTAATAACAAAGAGGAGAAGAGAGAGGGTAAGAGAGAGAGTGACAGAGTGCAAAGGAGAGTGCGACAGAGAAATTAACAAACAGTATCAAATCGAACAACGTCCATATTTCTCTGTGTGCCTGCAGCCTCATAGAACGCTACGTATGCATGGCTCTGTCCCTGGGAGACTAGCACAGTTTAGCTATTAGCATGCTATTAGCATGGTAACCCAGCCAATGTATTCCAGAGCAGGCTTGCTGCATATCAATAGGATGCCAAAACGCATGACCAGGAACACTTGCAACAGAGCCATGATCAATAACCTCACATTATGCCTCTTTTTATATCAGAATCCTGTGTATCGATCCATCAGAAAACCACCAGTTATACAGCAGAGCCCCAAAGTCATACTCAGTGAATGCCTAATATTTACAATATCTTGATGGTGAGGTTCAATGTGCAACGTTTGTGCGATCTTTGAGAATGCAAGACGACAACTAATTAACATTGTACCTGGTTTTGCACACTTTAACTATTGAATGGCATACTGGAGTCAAAAACCTTTCAAACATGGTGAAATGTTAGGTGTGTTGTTAAGCACTAATGCCACATTTATTTAGCGACCAATTATTTATATTTTACATTTCTGACCACCACAAACTACTAGTCATACTCAGTCATGCTTGCAAATGGTATTAAGTCGATAGATTGAAACTTGCTTAGCGAGGTCACATCAATATCAGATATACTTTCGTACACGTCAGAACAATGAGAAGCAGAACATTCTTAATAAAACTATCCATGTGTTGTAGACATTTTGAAGAAGACATTTGAATTGAATTTTCCTTTTTTAATAAATAATTTCACTTCATACCCTTATAAAGTGAAATGATTTTTTGGGAAAGTATTGTCAGGGGCGGTGTTAAAAACTCTTCCTACCCAGCTCTTATTAGGACATACATCCTTCAGAAGAATCGGCTGACTGCCTACCATTCCCATTCCATGGGGGGACTCTTCTAAGTGGGCTCATCGATACAGTGAGAAGGACAAACCGGGCCAAGATGGATGGGTGAAGTCACGCTCAGCTAGGCACACGATAGCCTGTCAACATCTTAGCTAAAAAAATGCTCTGCTGGGGACTGTTTGGTACGTTGCTGTTGGTAGATTGTGTCATCTGTAGCTAGTACCTATGTTGTATCTCCCTTGGCGCTCTCCCACTACTTATATGATTATATTTGATTTTTATTTATTGGCTTACATTTTATTTAACCAGACACAATTTGTACACAAAGAAACAATAATAAATGTAAAATAAATACATTTTGCGACTTTCTTCTTGTTGTAAGTGCACTGAAAACAGACATACAAATAAATTCACCTCATTAATCTAGCTCTGAGCCAAACCCCTGATGTGCCCAGCCGCAGCCCAGCGAGACACCCCGGGCTGGGGTATGGATCAGGTGGTGGTGGGGATGAAATTTGGGTAAATTGATTTATTCCAAACTGTCGAGGGAGACCTCAGTCTCCTATTAAATAATGGACATGCAGATCAGGTGTTGAGAATCTACCATCGTTTTTAACTTCTCATGTTTCTTACCCGTTTTCTATTTAGAATCGATTTTTTTAGCCGCTATCCTGCATTCTCTCTCTCTTGTGTCTTGCTATCCTCTCTCTACCATAAGTGCATTGCTGTCTCTCTCCTATCTTTCCCTCTTACTCTCTCCCTCTGTCTCTTCTGTCATGTGTCTCTTTCATTCTATCTCTGGCTCGCACTTCTTTCTCCCTCCTTTTCCCTCTTTCTCTCCCTCCACCTTTCCATTATCTTTTTATCTCTATCTTTCTCCCACCTCTCTCCTCCTCATTTTCCTGGAGTTTTCAGGTTGATACAACCTAAGCAAACGTCCAAATAATATATAACTAATTTGCCAATATCAAATTATAAATGAATAGTGAGCTGAAGCCCAAAAAAGTAAGTATCAGCTTTATGACATGTCAGCACCCCCGGCTTTTTAACATCTTCCCACGGCTAGGCACAGCAGTCCAAGATGTGAAATGGTTCCATTTAGATGGAGTCACTGAATGGATCGTTACTTGATCTATTTTCAGAAACCCTTGATGATTCTCACATCTAGGCAATTCAAGGCAATTAGCAGCTATGTATTCATTAATATTAACGGCACTTCATTAACTCATTGTCGCTGTGTTGGGTATGCGCGACAGCTTCACAGTGTGTGTTCGAGGGAGGTAGTCCAAATGCAGAGTGATCTTGTATCTGTTGCAGTGGGTCCATGCACTCAAATACACATTCATCCACACTCATAAACATGTTTGACCACGGCAAGCTCTGAGCTACTATTGGGTCCTTCATTGACACGTCTGATGATGATGTTGTGATGAAGATGATGCCGATGGCATCGACGATGACTGCGATGGTGGTGGTGATGGCGATGGTTATCATGGACTGATGTAGTGATGGTGAAGGTGATAATGAGCATGGTGGTGATGGTAATGATAGCGATGGTGGTGAGAATGATGATGTGATGAGGATGATGGTGGTGACAATGGGGATGTGATGAGGAAGACGGTGGTGTTGATGATGAAGATGATGGTGGTGACTATGATGAGTGCTGATGGTGCTGATTGTGGGGAAGATGGTGGTGATGATGATGGTGATGAGGGTAAGGATGATGGTGATGATTGTGGTGATTTTGATCAAGATAAATATGATGCTGAAGACGATCAGGACAATGGGATGACGATGATTGAGAGAGAGAGAGAGAGAGAGAGAGAGAGAGAGAGAGAAAGAGAGAGAGAGAGAGAGAGAGAGAGAGAGAGAGAGAGAGAGCCCAGCTGACAGACTGGAGCTCCCCCTGTTGTCGGCTCCACCTGTAGCTGAGCTCAAAGGGTCAAGCCCCTGGTATAAATCAGCTCCTCTCTTGGGAAACATCCAGACAGCAAATCACTTTTACAGTGCTGGTAATGACTCACTGAGTTGAGGGAGAGAGAGAAATACAGAGAGAGAGAGCTAAAGTGAGAGATAGAGATGCAATGGCACGGAGGAAGAGAGAGAAATACAGAGAGAGAGCTCAAGTGAGAGATAGAGATGCAATGACATGAGAGAGAGAGAGAGAGAGAGCGAGAGAGAGAGAGAGAGAGATGACATAGAGTGAGATACAGATAGTACAACAGAAGGAGACAGATGTATATATAGAGCGAGACGAAAGGAGAAAAAATAGAAAGAACTGGAGGGAGGCAGAGATGGAGAGAGATTAAGCTGGTTGCTAGGAGGGTGAGAGCATAAAAATCTCTCGGGTGGAGGCGCCTGATAGGTCACATTAACAGACCAATTGTCCTCCATCTGCTAAGAAGGTAAACAGTGGATCAATACTGGTGTCCCAACGACACCCTCTGTACAAACAAACACCCCACACACACACACACACACACACACACACAGAGACACACACACACGCACCCGCACACACACATACACACAGAAACACACACACACCTACACAAACACACACTCTTTTTACACCCTTGCAGTATGAGCAAAAGCAACAACACAATAGCCAATGATGGTGACATCGTGTGGCAGTATAGTCTCGGCCAATCATAGACAGTGCTATATGGCACGATCCCTCTGATTTGGTTTCCTTGTGAGATATACAATACTAACCTTAGGACTAGACCCCAGAGCTAGTTAGCAATCCAGGGGTCAATTGTACTGCAGCATTAGCATTTTTCTGTAGCATTTAAATTAGATCCCAGTGATGTGTAGGGGTGTGTGCACAAAGTTGCCGGGATTCTGGGAAATGTAAACAAAGCTCAGAAGAACGGCACACTTTTGAACTGGAACGAAATGGCATTTACAAAGACCTTTTCATAGATGAATAGATTTATGGATGGACGCATGGGTGAATGAATAGATGTATGGATGGGTAGATGGGGACATGAATAGATGTAGGGAAGGATGGATGGATGGATGGCTGAATGAATAGATGTCCGGGCCAATTATCTAATATATCTAATGTAAGGTCCTTACGCACGCACCACGCACACACAGAAACACAGGCACACACGGCCACACACACATACACACGTACAGAGGCAGTGCATGGAGGTGATTGGGAGTAAAACTGTGTGTTGGCTGGAGGAATGCCTGTGGCGGGAGACCCGGGCTGAATTAGCCTACATACAAGGGCCGGTGCTGGGCCTCGTGGCTGCCTGGCTTGCAGAGACAGCCAAGGGAGATACAACACGAAGAGACAGGGAGAGTGAACAGAGCCCTGAAGAAAGGCAGTACAGTATGTTGTTCACCAAAGGATGGGCTAAAAGCTTTATGGGATTTGTCACAAGTGCAAATATCGTGTTAATGTGAAGAGAGGTAGATGAGGTCATTTGTGAAGAGGAACTTGCTGTTTTATAATTTAGCAGACGCTTTTACCCAAAGGCGACTTTACCTTATTTAAGATACAGGTCATTAAGAAGCAGGAAGGAGGTTGAAGATGCCTAGAGGTAGACTGCAACCCTTGGGGATGGAGAAACTACAATAAATGTACAATTCTGTACAATTCAGCACAGGGGAGGATGCAAACTTGGGTTGGAGATTCTAATATCCTATTAAGAGAGGTCTATTGATTTTGTTTGTGGACCCGATAACATTTGATGTGAAGATTTAAGAGATACTGTCATTCTTGGTGTGGTTTGACGGTTATAGTTACAAATGTTCTGTTTGTAACACTTGATGCCTACATAACTTACAGCCTCATCTATTCATGCCACGTTTTATCTCCAGCCAACACAAAGCCAACTATTTGCACTCATTCGTCATAGTTCCAGGTGGTTGACAATTCAGTTCACTGTAAACCCTGGGGTAGATCCTTCCATGCTGGACCTGGGAGTCTCCAACCTCTGTATCTTTAGCTCGCAGCACTGACAGGAATGGTGGTTGCTGGGAGACCACTGATGTCCTGTTGGCGACGTGACGCAACATGTTGGAAATGTTTGAATCTTTCTGGAGCTCCGGGCTCTGAGGGGTAAAACCCATTAGTAGTCCAGGCACGGCAGCTGTGTTCAAGGCAAGATCCATTTACTGCACATCTAATTGGATAAAACCTTGTTAAAGGTCCTGGCCCAAAAGCTGGCCCTGATTGGTCAGAGCTTGAGATTGACACCAGTTGGGGTTGGTGTTGGGTGTCATTGGAACCGAGCACAACCCCAAGGCGTTTCGGAGGGAAGGGTGTCTCTAAAATGGCTGACGTTAGATCAGAACAACCGCGACAAAGAGAGAGAGAGAGAAAGAGAGAGAGAGAGAGAGAGAGAGAGAGATAGAGAGAGAGAGAGAGAGAGAGAGAGAGAGAGAGAGAGAGAGAGAGAGAGAGAGGGTCTACATAATGTATGACCGGCTGTATAGACAGGACTGTCTACTGTAATCTGGGTCACAAAGCGAGCCATGAAAGTCAAAGACCTCCAGGGCTGCTCCAGACAGTACGGCCTGACACATCTTGTGCCGCTCCTTCTCCTTAGAAAACAGACTTGATGCATGAACCATGTAGTTCGGCCATAACTAATAAATATTTTCTAGAATGATTATATATATATATATATATATATATATATATAGTAAATATGTTGTTGACAATATACACAATTGCCCTCTTCAACTTTTTCCATTTCTCGCTGTCACTCCCTAAAGCCCTCCCTTCATCCCCCTCTTTTATCCCCTCTTCTCATTCCCCCCCCCCCCCCCCCCCCCCCCCACTCCAATCCTCCCGCTCCCTCCCCCTCTCTCTCTCCCGCCGACCCTCTCACTCTCTCTTTCTCTCCCTTTCTATTGTGCTCTGTTCATGTTAGAGGGTGCTTGGAAAGCAGCCCACAGCAAGCTGCTGGGTGGGTGTAAGCACCCGCCACACATATGGTCTGGTGATAGATGAGAGAGAGAGAGAGAGAGAGAGAGAGAGAGAGAGAGAGAGAGAGAGAGAGAGAGAGAGTGTGAGGGAGAGAGAGAGAGAGAGAGAGAGAGAGAGAAAGGGAATCATTTGTATGATTCTATTTATTTTCTACTTACAACTAACAGTTGATATATTTTTTTAATATGCTTCAGCAACAGGAAAATGTGTTTTGTTTTGCCAATCAAGCATTTTAAATGAATGAATGAAAGAGTGGGGATAAAGAGAGACGAGAGAGAGAGAAAGAGAGACAAGAGAGAGACAAAGAGAGAGACAAAGAGAGAGAAAATACATTGTATGAGGAAAAACACATTGTATGAGGAAAGATGTATGCTTCCAAAACATGTGGATTTTAGGTCCTCCATTGGGTTGTGTGTGTCTATGTGTATGTGAATGTGTCTATGTGTGTGTGTCTGTGTCTATGTGTGTGTGTGCGTATGTGTCAATGTGTGGGTGTGTGTGTATGTGTCTTTGTGTGTGTGTGTGTGTGTGTATGTGTCTTTGTGTGTGTCTCTCTGTATGCGTCTATGTATGTGTGTTTGTGTCTGTGTGTGTGTGTGTGTCTATGGGTGTATGTCTGCGCGTGTGCATGCACCTGTAGTGCACACCAGGGCTGAGGTATAATCAGGTTAGAAGCCCTGTGGCTATCTGCACCAGACAACCAGGATCCCTCGGGACGAACAATGGATGATTCAAATTAAATACACATCTCTGTTGACCAGGACCCAACCATGCGACTGGCGCGCGGCCCTTTAACGCCCACACGGGCCCAACATGTCCACATTGCAGGACGTCCAAACACAACCAGGGCAGGCTGACGGCCCCAACAAGACCGCAGTAAATTGAAACCCACATAAAGGCATAACCTGGTTGTGTCTCACGCAATACAAATGCAGAAGCACAGCAACATGCTCTGCCACACTGTCCCATACTGACATGGCAGCACGTACGCGACTAAAGAAAGGGGGACATAGGGAGTAGAAATCCACCCCAGATTTTAATAACATTTTGCTTAGTTATTTATTTATTTATTTTTAGCTTTTTACGTATTCTCACCTTTTGCCTTCTCCTTTCTTTGGTACTTTAAATGTCAATATTATTATTAATATACTAGTTAGGGTTGGGTTACCAAGCAGCTAGATGTACACTGTATCAGCTAGATGCATATTTGAGGTGAGCATACTGGAGGAACCTGGCTGACTGCGTCCTCCCAAAGATAACGGAACAGCAACAACACCAATAGAAAAACAAGATTTTGTTCGTTTTTGGCACACATGTCCATTCCCCGCTTGGAAAGACAGCAGTGCGTGTTTGTTAAGCGGAGAATCAGTCAAGACACTTGGTACTATTCATGCGTCAAATGAGAACCCAGCCTAGCGTCACGGTGGAAATTAGCTCTTTCATTTTTCAATCTAAATATGTTTAGGTGTGTAGTTGTGCTCAGGGGATATTGTGACGGCCGGCCGGGGGCTATTTAACTTAGCGCTGCAGGCTGCAGTGTTGTTAATTAGTGAGGGACTTAAGACGGTCGTGTTCGTTACACGCCCGATTAGACTGAAAATCCAGCCGGCAGCCGAAGGTTGACCAACTTTAGAGATCGCTTTGAGCCCAAACCAAGAACCAAGGAGATATTTGGAAATTCCATCCCAGAATCTTCATAATCATTTGTAATTATGTTTAACTACTATCATACGTAATTTACGTCATTTTTAGAAGTTTATATCCAAAGCGACATACATTTTCTTGAAAAAGGTCATTGAGGAGCAGGGAGGGGTTAGTGTCTTGCTCAAGTAACAGGTACAGCCAAAGCATAGTACCTAGCCTAGTGTCTGTCCATTTCCTTTGTTTTTTTTAACTGTTTCCAGCAGTCATTAGCTGTGAATTCTTGTAGGAAACAGAATGACAACCGAGAACATGTACTTGGAGCAGCTCTGCCGACACAAGAACATGGAAAATGAACCAGAGCAAAGGCGGCAGAGATGGACTGCCCTGTCAAACATCTCTGATTGCTCTGACCTTCTCCTCATCTATCTTTCCTTTTACCTCTCTCCTGTTCCTATGATAGCTCCATATCTCTCCCTCTCTATCAAGTGGGCCATCATAAACTCATGACTGTGAAGATCGGTGTCGAGGGACTTTTCCACACTGACAGTGGCATTTAACAGTGAGGGTGGGAAGCTATGTGTGTCAGAGGTAGGGTCTCAGCACCAGGCTCCTCTAGTGTTCAGGGTATTCTGACCCCAAGCTAAAAGAAACAGAGTGATCGATCCCTATTTTGCAAAAGGCCTCACCTGCATCATTCTGAGAGCATAATAACGTGTATCTCCATTTCAGATACTATTGATATAGACTACATAGACACTTTATCCTAGATACTTACTAAATACCTTATCAGTCCCTCCAGAAAAACGCGATTATGCGATCGCATAATTCAACGCATAATCAGCCAAAGTCCCCATATTCATGCGGTGGCCGCATTTTTTCAAATATGCCGCACTTTCACCACATAAATTGCAGATTTCCGCGCAAAATATGCGGGGCTTGCATGATTTCATAATCCCCGCATTTTAATTGCAAAAAAGTCACATATATCGTAGCAGAAAGTTGAAAATGTTGCGTTTACTTCACACAAGAGCAGCCATTCCCCCCTGTTGCCATGGGAACGTTATGAAGTGACGTAATTACGCGACGTGAACGTCATCGAAAAGCTGCATTTTTCGCAAGTTTCTGCATTTTTCCGCAAGTTCCCGCATTTTTCCGCAGGTTCCCGCAATTTTTGCAAGTTCCCGCGATTTCATCGCATAAAATTGCATAAATATGCCGCATATTTCATCGCATTTTTTAAGAAAACGTGCCGCATAATCAAGGATTTTTGGCCTCAACAATCACAGCAAAACACCGCATTTTTCTGGAGGGACTGCCTTATCTAATTACATCTTCTCATTCCGGTTTAATACACTGCTCACAAGTATTGTACCATGCTAGAAAAGAGCTAGAGACAGGCTAAGTGAGAGAGCTAGACATGAGAGAGGCAGAGCAAGAGACGAGATAGATAGAGGCTAGAGAGTGATATAGTGAGAGAGAGAGAGAGAGAGAGAGAGAGAGAGAGAGAGAGAGAGAGAGAGAGAAGATAAGAGTTAGAGGGAGCTAGAAAGGAAGAGTGAGAGGGAGAGGTTCATCTCTGACATAAGGGTGACTCCTATTCTATAGCCAGGCAGCAGGTAGCAAGCAGCTGTTGCAACATGCAGACAGCTGTGTGTGTTTCCCCAGCCAGTAAATAGACATATAGCCAGTAGAATAATTCTTAACATACACACAAAACAGAGTAACACCTATACACACACACACACACGCACACACACACACACACACACACACACACACACACACACACACACACACACACACACACACACAAAGACTTGGTGACAAAAATCTCTCTCTGTCTGTCTCAACCTTTCTCTCACTCTCTCCCCTTCTCTCTCTCTTTCCCTATGTCAAGTTCACTCCATCCTCTACCAATCCTGTGTCTCTTCCTCTCTCTTTACTTGCAATATCAATCATGCCAGAACACAGGCACCTTTAAAAAATATAACAATAGCCTTGACCCTCCTGTTCTCTCTTCCTTATTTCCTTACTCTCCTCAACGCTTTCTGTGATTGGTTCCGTCTCACTTTGGCAGCTCATTAATATTCATGAGCAGTGGTGGTACTAACCTAAAAACCAAATTAACCACATTAGTCAAAAAGATTTTGACTAATGTGTTTAATAAACAATGTGACTGTCCTTCCTAAAGCTCCGTAATGGACTCATCACTGTGAGCAGCTGGTACCAGCAGAGTCGGGAATCTACATGTACTTCCTGGGTCACAATGGGGTCAACAAGCACAGCAGGGGGCCTGCACTGTAATGAGCAGAAGGCCGACGTGTGTGTGTGTGTGTGTGTGTGTGTGTGTGTGTGTGTGTGTGTGTGTGTGTGTGTGTGTGTTGAAAACCCCCGACCAGGAAGTGCCAAAACAGTGTATGCAGGGGAGCGGTGAGTCAGGTGGAGGGAGGGTTGACTTCTGTTTTCTCAGTAGCTGCTGTTGTAACAATGCATCATTATTAGGCAGCAGTGTGTGTGTGTGTGTGTGTGTGTGTGTGTGTGTGTGTCTGTGTGTATGTGTGTGTATGTTTGTGAATCGGGTCTCTATCATTCTAAACATGCTCCCAGGCCTATGTGCATGTGTGTGTGTGTGTGGTTGTGTGTCTATATATGTGTGTGTGTGTGTGTGTGTGCATGTGTTTCTGTGTGTGTGTGTGCGTGTGTGTGTGCGCGCTTATTCAGTAACCCCCTGAGAAAGGCGTGTCTCTGGGTGGTTTGGTCGTGTTTCAGCAGGTCTGGTCCTGTAGAACACTGATAAGACAGCTTTATCTGGCCCACGAAAAACAGTGATTACCACTGTTTCACTCCTACCGTCCATACATTGCCCATACAGACCTTCACATACCCATCCATCCATCTTTCCATCTATCTATTCATTCATCTACCCACCTCCTTCCATTCATTATCCATCCATCAACCATCATTAAATCTGGCAACCATCCCTCTACTTGCCAAAGATTTGATGGCAAATATTATTAAATTATTAAAAATTGACGATTGATGCCAAGAGCTTCCTTTAAACTAATGACTGACTTGATTTTTATGTTCACTCTTACTAGGAATACTTATAACTAATCATTAATATTAATACTATTGATCACTGTTTGCCTCTGGTATTCTTTCACGTCTGTTTCTGGCATCAGAGACCGAGAGCCCTGTTGGCCTTCTGTTCACACTGTTTCATGATGAATGACAAACGACCATATACGATCATGCATAATAATTTGGTAATCTTGTGGTATAAAATAACTGGACTACACGTGACTGGGACTTTTCCTCTGGTTGTCCTCACACATCTGTAGATAATTGATGGGACGCTGAATGTTTCATGCAGCCACACCCAGTCTGGAACATCTTGCAGCACTAAATTAATCATACACCAAATCTCCTATTAAGAATTGAAATCTCTTTTTCCCTCTGTATCCACACAGGCAGGTACACTGGGGGTAGGCTATAATCTGTTTAAGAAATAACCTAAATACATTAATGTTTACCATGTAAGCCCATTTCACATTGCTTACGGGTTTATGAGTTCTATGTAAAGTGTTATTTACACAAACACAGATGAGGATTTATCAACTTAATAGTGCACATCAGCGATTTAATTGTTTAAAGATACGTTATTTAGCCAGCTTTTACTCCGAACCATAGCGCACTCGTTGCCATAATGACGTAACGTAATGGCAGCTGAGCCGCCATGAATTGTTTTGTTGTTAGCTTAAACTGGGATCCGCTGGCTAGGGAATAGACAATTATTCTAAGGTGACTTTTGAGGCAAAATCGCAGTTACGTTTTAATTCATAAATGACTTAATAATCATCTTGCTTTTCATATATATATATTTGTATCCCTGTCTGAAGGCTTGTTAAGTCACTTCCGGAAATCTTTTAGCACGGACAGATTTGGCAGTGACACAGCCGATCTATCTTCATGTAACACGTCCAACGGCAATGCAGTCAAACCTGTAGCCTCAAGTGCCAATCATTGGCTTATTTATAGTCAAAGTCATTACCGAGCTCCAGACAGAACCGCCTATCCCCGCGTGCTGCCAGGGCAATGAGCCCTCGTGGGTGTGAGGATATGCCTCTTCCTCAGTGTGTATTGACTATTTCTGCTGTTGAGGGCAACAATTTTTGGCAAGCTGCATGTTTATGTATGATGTACCCTACTGTCCACAAGCTCCCCCCCTCCCCCATATGGATATGGTGAACTCACATAGCTTTAGGAAACGTGCCATTCTCCTGGAACCCCCTGCCCCCGCGGCATAGGGTAAGGGATAGGGCAATGCTGCTGTGCCTTTTGTTGAGAAACTCAAGATTTGAATAGAGCTATCCAAAGATGCCCCCTGGTTCATAGGTCTTATGGCAAAGTTTCTTTATCTTGTCTACAAATTTAATTTATTTATAGCAACGCCTTGTGTTTCCAATGCGTTTCAATGGAGCCTTTGATGATGCATTGTGAGTCGCTTCCTATAGGACTGGAGCCCCCAAAATTCATTATTTTAGTAGACCTTAATGCCATGATTCATTTAAAATAGACTCTATCTCACTCTAGAAGTAGTAGAGTTTAAAGACCTCATTCATATAGCAGCGGTCAACAGGAGTACAACAGGCCCCATCCTATAATTTGGGACAATTATGGGGGCTGAGGTGTGATTCATGGGCCGTGGTAACATCGTCTAGGGGAACATATGAACACTAGTGAAATACACACACGCACGCACGCACGCACGCACGCACACGCACACACACACACACACACACACACACACACACACACACACACACACACACACACACAGCATTTAAGAGCATATTAGACATACTAAGAGCATTCTGTCTACTCAATAATGTGCTTGATAATTGAGATAATCTGGTTCTCTATTCCTTATTCCTATACATATGCAGCTTGCTATATGATCGTTGCACTCAACAGAAATAGTAAATACACACTGAGCAGAAGAATAACCTCTCACACATAAGAGGGTCATTGCCTCGGCGGCACTTGTGAGGCTGTGTTGTGTGTGGTGCTGAGGCACCTTAGCAGCCAACCTGGTTGATGTTAGAAACGGTTTGTAACATCCCGTAACTTGGTATGGCAACGGCTGCGCTATGGTTTGGAGTAAAAGCCAGCTTAATGATGTAGCTTTAACTTAGTAAATGACTGAAGTGCACTATTAAGGAGACGAATCCCCATCTGGTATTGTGTGTAATGAAACGTTGAACGCATGAACTCCTAAGCCAACGTGAACTGTGCTTACATTCTATATCTCATCAAGCGTCCCATCAGAAGCTCCGACAGAAGATCCTTCTGGCCACTGGGCTGAGGTGTGACATCAAGTAGGTGTAAGTGTAACACGGATACGGTGAAAGGTGTTATACATGGAAGGTGCTATGTTATTATATACACAACATTTGTGATGGGTTCACCACATATCTGCTATTTCTCCACTCAGGAGCCATGGCTAATGGTATCTTTAGAGGACAAACACCTTTCAAAGATGCACACATCATATGTGTGCTGACAACCGACATTAAATACCATTTCATTCTCCCCTTTCTCAACTCTATCTTCATTAGTCTCACAACAACTAAAACACCTTTCAACATATCCCTTGTAGCAGGTTGATGGCTACCCAGCAGCTACAAGCTGGATCCGAGATTAGGAATGACATGAAGGAATGACATGATGAAATTATTGGTATAATTATTCTATCAAACTATGTCGGTGTGATTGATAAGCGTGGAAGTTTTGATTGGTTAATGATGCTCACACAGCAGGCAAAACGATGCTTGCCATTATTTGTTTGTCACTGAAAGATTTTTTTTTCATGTTCTGCCGTGTTTCAGAACAGTAGTGGAATATTCTGTTATTTTTGCTACATAAAGCTAAAGTATGTTTTGAGGTCAATAGAAACAGAGCAGCAATGATCAAATGAGTGTAGCTAAAGCATTCAGCCTAATTGGTAGAACTGCTCATTGCTAATTTAACTTAATTGCTTGACCAATTCTAACCAAGATCTCCTTAATCAGTGCAAAAATGTTAATGAATGAATGTTTTATTGGTGTGGAGAATCTGTTTTACCCAACCAGTGGACTTTTTTGAGTCCATCATAGTCTAGACCTCTGAGGGTCTTTACATGAGGTGACAAGGCAAGCATTGGAAAATTTCAGGAGGTGAGGGACAGGAAATGGGTTTGGAATTCAAAATAAGGGCGCAGAGCTGACAGCTATTATGGTCATTCACTTGACTATGATATTTTAGGATACATTTGAATCAACTGCGTCACGTTGAAGGATGTTAGCACGGGAGCCTGATTGGGCTTTTGAAATGTGGGGACATACATTTATGAGAAAGCTTTTAGTTTTATTTATATATACATATACTGTATTTAGATGGTGACGGTTGTGTTGTTGGACTGATGACAAAGTAAGTGCTTTGACAATGAACGCCTTCACACATTGACACATACTCTCACTCATTCACGCATCGATGAAAGTGTTTGACCAGTGGCTTGTCATGAGCAGCACGGGTTTTGGTCTGTAACCCATCTCACACATCTCTGCACATAAACCTTCAGGCGAGGAAATATACTATCAACCCCTCCCAGGTGCTGGAATCGGTCTCCTGAGCTACTGCAGTTGTTGCCCACGCTGAATATATCTGCTGTTTAGCTGGAGGGTGATCTCACATTAAGATTGGTTTGAGGGTCTCTGCTCTGTTTCAGAATAAAGAAGCGCTTTCTCTGTTTGAGCGATCGTGTAAAGACGATGGGACCTGAGCTTTTGTGGCATTTCTGGGGATTCTGGCACCCGAACCTCCCCCACCACACACACACAAAAAGCATGAAATCTTCAGGGGAACCAACACTTTATAAATGTACAATTATCTATTAGCACCACATCAAATAAAAAGTGTAAAAGCAGGTGTGCAAAGATGGTCAACAATAAGGAGGAGTGACTGGTGAACGGTGCTTTGCACCATAAAGGCCATATCTCATTCTCATTTAATAAATAATGTTTCTTCCCATTCCCAATACACTGTGGTATCAAACCCACACACACAGGTAAACACATCTTTCTTCTCTACAGATTGCTACCTTGCAGTCCAGTCCACGCTCACATTCCTCTCTCTTCTGCCAGGTTGAATGGACTGTTGACCCAACAGCGTCATGTTTTGTTATAGTGGGCAGAGTGGTAGTATAGTAAAGGAGGAGTATAGAAGGTAAAAAAAAAAGTCAAAGCATTGTTTCCTGTCCTAGTTAGTAGAACATCCATCAATGACTTGTTCTCAATAGGTATTACCTTCAGTTTAAAATGATAACTTTTTTTTAATTGATCTAAAACATTACAATCCATGTATTTTGATTGAATTAATTATGTTTCAGGATGAGCATGACACCTCAATGTATTATGGTTCCTCAGTGAGTAGGCACCGCTATGGTACAATAAGAAGATCATGCAAAGAAGCGCAATGCTCTCACATAGTACCCATTTTATTGAGCTCCCACTATATCCTACCAAACGCTTTCACTGCCCACCAACGCACACGCATACCCACTCACAACACAAGCATGCATTCGTCTCTGACAAGCTTCCATTGCAACCCCCGCCCCCCTCCCCCCCATCCCCTCCACACACACACACGCACGCACACACGCACGCTCGCACGCACAAACACAGACATGTGCACGCATATACTCACACATTCACTCCGAGGCTAGTACCCTGCAAGTGGGTTACATCAATCGATGCACTATGCAGCTACGGAGGCTAATCAATGCACTATGATAACTTCTAAATAATTAAACACCAGAGGAGATTCCTCGAATGCCTTACAAAACGCGCAAAGCCGCAGACAGCCCCTTAAAAACACAAAATAAACCAAGATTCGGTACATTATTCCGAAGAAAAAAAGACAATATCTAAAAGCATTTGGGTGTGGAATTCTTGAAACGCGCTTTACGCATTGTGTGATCGGTGCCTCTGTGGCATCGCTGTAGCGTCCTCCTCCCTTCCCCCTGTTGAGCTCTCGGCGAAAGAACCGAGCTGTCTGTGCACCTGTGTACACGGCTAACCCCGAGGTGGAAAGGGACAACACCTCACATCTAAACCTAGTGGCAAGAATAACCCCCTCTCCTCCCTAGCTATCCATCCTCACACTAACACCAGCAGCTGCTAGCGGGCAGCGAGACTCCACTACAGCGATACCCCCCGCAACATGTTGTTTCCATAACGGTCTTGTGTTGTTGTAAGTGTGAGGTGTTGATATTTTACAAAAGAAGATCGAGGTTAGTTAATGAGTTTGACTAACCTGGCTGTAAGTGTCTGGAGTAAACCGCAGCGTCCAAACGGCTCTGGAACGGTCTGCGCCCAACCTTTGATGCTTCTCTCTCTCTCTCTCTCGCTCTCTCTCTCCCTCCCTCTCTTCCTCTCGCTCTCCCTCTCTATATCGTTTACTTTATTTAAATATTTGTTAGTGATTATTTATTTTTGACCAAGAAATCCCCGTTTACTATGGTGTTAATTAGTATGGACTTGTCAGCCACTGCTATCCCAGCCATCACCACTATCGTGGTTTTGTTCTAAAGATCATATAGCCTAGGCTATTAATTGGTTTCCATTTACTCTGAATGAACTAATCACTTTAATAATCTTTTTATTGTCTTGGCCTGTACATTTTTGTGTGTACTGCGTAATCGTTTACAAACGCGCGCACACACACACACACGCATGCACGCACGCAAAAACACACATACACACACTGTGAACACACACAATGTAAACATGCTGAGTATACATGGAACAGATGCTGTCCTTGGGCACGCCAACAACACGGTTACATCATGACTTGATGAGGAAGACCTATCCATCCACTGTATTGACTGAGTATTTTTCCACCGGCTCCCAACAGGAGAGCAAACAGGCCATAACAGTAGATCTGTTTAATGAACTGATAGAAGTTAAAGCTCCACTGGGTAACTTGTCAATGCAGTGGTTTTGTTTTTTGTTTAAATACAAGGAGATTAAAGATAGGAAGCAACCAGAATAAGAAACACATTTCTAGCCTGCTTTAGCATATGTCTGTATAGAGTCCAGTCATGCAGAAGAGTGCATGGGCAGAGTGCGTGCAGGTATAAAGACAGGTAGACCATCCAATCATTTAATTTAGGCTTATTGAAATGATTGGATAGGTTTATTGCAAACCTGCGACAGCCAAAGATAACTGTTATTTGTTCTCTCTCTATTATTTGATTTGGTCTTCTCTGATCGATGGCGGGAAAATACAATTAAAGGACGTGAAATAAGAACACATACAGACTTATGTCAAGTACATTTGAAAACCAATTTTGTTTGCTATTATGGATAACATAACGAATAAAAAACGATCTCACTATCACCTGGCTGGAAGTCAGGGTACTACTTGCTTCTACTTGCTTTGTAAAACAATATTGGTCGCCTTTTGTGCCAACACCTTCAGCGTCTTGCTAAATATCCGATCAGCTAATGCTCTATCTATCTGTATAGTGTGTCAAGTTAGCATGTCTTTAAGATATAGAAGTCAGGTGGTACACTGGAAAGTGTCCCAATGATTGCGTGAATTGGACATTTACTACATACTCTAACGTGATTGGCTATCTGACAGTCTTGGTTTTAGGTGAAGCACATCTATGAGGAGCACCATCAGTTGACCTCATCATTCTATACATCCTTAACGGTGACATTCGAAATACAGACCAAGCCACCTTCGTTCCAAAAAAGTATAGTTTTATATAGAACTATTTAAGATATTATGAAGATTTGCGTAGTCACTGGTCTTGCTGATAGTTCCCTCTATAAAACCATATCAGCATTTTTTTGTAAACAACTTGAGATTTTTCATTCATGTTCAGCATTCCAAGTATTCTATTCTATATACTACATTTTTGTAAAACCAAAATAGAGGTTTTGGACCAAAATAAGAAGAGTATTAGGAGAATGTAGTAATGTTTGACCAGTATATTAGACCAGTATAGTGTTGAACCAATATATTGACCATAGATAAAGCCCTGGAGCAGCACTGTGGTCCCTAGGAGCCTATTGGAGCCTGGCTTTCTGTGTGCAATCATTACAGACCATTGCCATATAAATCATTAGAATATCACCATGATATAAATCTTTCTGACTGCCCTGGCGTCACCACAGCCCTGCATCCATTTTGGAAGTCAAGGTTGTGTCACATGAAGAATTACTCTATCCAAGTCTAATTATGGGCTGAATATAAAAGCTAGCTTATTTATAGCATGGCCTAATGGCCTTGTGGTTTTAATCATTATGGGTTAAAGATAACTACACAGTTACACAGGCTTTAGCCAGCCTAACTGTAGGCGTTATAATGATGCTAACACTTTACTTTGATAGGTCCTATACACCAGAATGACGTCAGTATATAAACTGTTCAACCTGGGGTTTCTCAAGAGCAGGTGGGAAGAGTTAGATTTCATAAGAATGTAACCCACATCCTTCTTCTATAATTCCATCTTAGGAAATGATAGACAACGTTATTAGTAGTACACTATTAGTAGTTAGTTAATTAGTAGTATTTATATAGCTCCCTTCAAACACAAGGCAAGGTCAACTTTTAAAAGTAGTTGAATAGAATAATTATTGAAAGGTAATAAGGGACGACCATTTGAAAGTGTAGGTAGGTTTTGGGTCTGCTTTTTCTAGGAAAGGGTTGTTTTACTTATAGCTTTTTCTTCTGTGTGAAATGGTCGGAATGGGTTGGCTTAATAAAACACAAGCTGTGTATAAATCTCAGCGCTTTAACTGATGGAGGTCCCACTCATTACGGGCATACAGCAGGGTTAGTCATCTTGATGAAGTCACAAAACGTGTCGCCTGTTTGTGGCTGATGTGGGGCCACACAGACACACATACAGACACAGACACACACACACACACACACACACACACACACACACACACAGGCTTCATCAATTCACGAACGTGCTGCTGGCACACAGCATGACATTACCACGCCATTTCTAAACGACTTCATGTGCACATAGGCCATGGCTCTGCTGCAGGGACTTACACCGCCGCCTATGTATGTTGACCAACACTGATCACTGCTCTGTCAGGCGCTGATTAGGTCATTAATAAGTCACAATAAGAAGATCAGTATAGTCGCGATTTGTGATCTGAAAAAACTGTATTTTTAAATAATAGTATTGTCAATTTCTTTTTTGCAAATGTTGGTTTTTGGGTTAGGTTTTCGTGTTTGGTTTTCGAGTTTGGTTTTAGGGATAAGGCTGGATTTAAGTGTTTGGGTTTGGTTTAAGGATTTCTTTATAGGGCCCACAGTCTTGAGACGGGGCCAAAAGCCCCTGAGTTCCCCAGGGTCTTCAGAAGCCAAGTTCATAAAAGGCCCTCAGATGGGTGACTGAGCTCATAGACGACCTCCACAGTCCAAGGACGGGCCCCAGGGGGCCCCCAAGGGTCGAGGGTTCCTCGGAAAAGACACAGGTGACTTAAGGACATGTATCTCAAACAACCGATTGTTTGGATAAAAGTGTCAAAGTGTTTGATGACTAAACTCACCAAAACAATCGAAGGATTATCTGCAGATTCTCCTTGATTTTACAAAATTCACTGATAATTATTACTATTATAAGGGTTGGAATCAGGAGAATCTAGAAGACTGTGTCTAGGTTCAAGACTTATCATTTCATTTTCAACAGGCCTCAAACAAACTAATGCACCATTGCATGTTTACATTTTGGTACACACACGACCCTACTCCCCCCCTCGCCTTTGGCATACCCAACCCTTGACACACACAATACCAAAGTTCACTGTGCCGCATCTGATTGCTGCTCTCACAGTCATGTGTGTGTGTGTGTGTGTGTGTGTGTGTGTGTATGTGTCTTTTTTCGTGAGATTAAACACAGTGGAAGCTGAGTTCCTGTTTCATGTCAAAGAAGAGCTTCAAGATGCAATTGCATTAAGCGAGGCTGTCTTAAAATAGCAGTTGCCTGCCAGAAATGAAGAGACTAATGGGATTTGGGCTGGTTAGAATATGGAGAGTGTCCATTTGGTGCCAGGCACCAACAACGGTCCACAGATCTAACAGATCTTTCACCGACCTCTCCATTCTCTCTCTCTGGTCTATCGGATCTATCTCTGGTCTCTCTCTGGTATCTCTCCTTTTCTCTCTCTCTAGTCTCTCTGGTCTCTCACTGGTATCTCTGGTCTCTCCCTATTCTATCTCTGGTCTATTTGATCTACCTAGTCTCTCTCTGGTCTACCTTGTCTCTCTCTGTTTCTCCGATCTCACTATTGTCTCTCTAATCTGTTTCTCTCTGGTCTCTCTGGTTTCTATTTAGACTCTCTGGTTTCGGCCTGGTCTTTCTCTGGTTTATTTTGGTCTCACTCTGGTCTATCTGGTCTCTCTATTCTCTCTTGTCTCTCTGGTCTTTTTCTGCTCTCCCGCTGGTCTCTCTCTGGTCTATCTAGACTATCTGGTCTCGCTGGTCTCTCTTTGCTCTTCTGATCTCTCTATTGTTTTTCTGTCTGGTCTTTCTCTGGTGTCATGGGTCTCGTTCTGATCTCACTTTTCTGCCTGCTCTCTCTCTGGTCACTCTGTTCTCTCTCTGATCTATTTGGTCTCTCTCTGGTCACTCTGATCTCTTTCTGGTCTATCTCGTCTCTATTTGCTTGCTCTCTGTTCTCTCTTCCCGCTAGGCGTGACCAGCAGAGGATATGGTAGACTTTGGCCTTCAAGGATCAGTCCTACAATTGCATTAAACTCCTTCTTTTGGGAAAGTGGGAAAACCTTCAACACTCTGTTTCATCAACAGGAACCAGATGGTAAAATAAGTTATAGTATCTGAATACTGGATTCGGAAAAGAACAATTAGTGGGGTTTTCAGAATATTCAATTCATACAAATACTTTAAAAAGTATTTGTTTTTTTTGGAAGAAAAAAAAACAAAAAACATGTAAAATAGATAGTGTTCCTCATAACTGTTAGCGTGGTTGGTAACTAATATATCTAATATAATTATATATCTTATTATATTATTTGTGCTCCGCCAACTCCTGCTGACTTGACAGGAAGGCAGTAGAGTGGAGGGGGGAGAGCAGAGCAGACTGAAAGCACAGGCTTATTGAAATATAAGAACAACGTAGGACCAGATGTATGCCAATAATTTGTTTGTGATCAGTCTTCTTTTTACCTTAACCGGTTTGCTGTGGTAGTTTATAATAACGTTAGGTTCACCATGTTCACATAGTCATTAGTTTAGAGTTTAGTCTATTGGTTTGAGTCTAGATTAGGAACAGAATGTTCATTTTAAAGTGATTTTCTTTTCAATGATGTGAATGGTTATAATTGAAACCATAAACCCTTATTACATTTAAAGGTAGGATAGGCAAAAAAACATTGCCTTTCCTACCTTTGAGTTGTCATAATTATTAAAATATTGAAGAACCCTTTTATTAACATACATATCCTAAAATAAAAAGAATAAACAAAAACAGGATTAATTTGCCTTATATACGCCTATTTCAACTTTTATTCAAGCACAAATACAAATAATGGGCTCTCTACACATCCCGAATAGATGACTGCATTAAGGAATTATTAAATGGTAAATAAATGAGCAAATTATTCAAACCTCCAATTTGCTTGTTCCCTCTTCATTCATAACAATTTGTAAGAGAAATTCCCATCCCTTGTTTGATCGGGTGCCATTTGTTTGGAACTGTCTGCCAATCAGATATTGGATTTTATTAAACCAGCGCACCTGAGGATAATACATCAATCAAGTAGCAATATGTATTGCAACACAATGCACCTGGATTTTCGGTGGTGGACACAATTGGAAAGTAATACCGCATTGTAATATACATTTTCTATCTCTCTCTCTTCACGTGTTATTAACCAGCATCTGACCAGCACTGCTTAGGTTTCCACTGGGTTCCTAAGAATGGCTTAATATCGATGGTGCTGTGCTCTTTGTTCTCAGTCAACAACATTACCCCGCAATAAGACTGCACAGGCGTCGGTTTGGACTCATACACCATATGCTGGAGCACAAAGAATGTCTGGTGGGGACACAATAACACTGCATGGGAACACAATATTCAATCATACTTCATAATTCATGCGTAGACCCTTGTTTTTTTCTTGTGTGTTTTGCTATCAGATGTATACTGAAAAAACAAACAGCAGAGTTTGGAACATCAGAATTCTAAGTTCTGTATTTGTAGATGATTGAAATTCAAACTGTGTCGGAGCCACTAGATAATTACTATAAAATGAATGGCAACACGTTCATTTCAACAAATGAACATGTTTTACATTCATTATTGTATGTCAGTATAATAACGCATGACATGAGAATTAATTCAAGAGTCTTTCTAATCTTGCTTTTTTATTTGACTATAATTCTCCACTGCAGTCTTTTTAATTATTCTATAATGTATGCAAACAGGTTTATTGTCAATTAGATTCATGTGGTGGTATGATTAAAATGAATGAGCCTGCTAGAATTGTCATGCTGAGTTTGTCCTCACTTCTCTGTCTTTGTCTTTCACTCTCCGTATCCCTCTTTGTCTTGCTTTAAATCTCTCTCTCTCTCTCTTTCTCTCTCTCTCTCTCTTCCTCCTCTGGGCGGTCCAACTGTGTTGGATGCTGCTCTGAGGTGATTGGTCAATTTGTCACACGTATGACTCCAGTTTATCAAAAGCAGCCATCATTTCTTTTCCAGAGGTGAATCCATCATGGTTGTAACTTGGTTGTTTCATTTTTTAGTTTGTAAAATGAAGGGGAAACGTTTTCTAATTCCCTTCTGCTGTTAGAGCAACGATAATATTGAACCCAGAAAATTAGTTGTTTTACTTCAGTAAGAGGCTGCTATGAATCTGCGGAGAGTTGCTATTTATAGCGACTCATGTTTTACTTCAATGAATTGAAAAACGGTGGAAACAGAACATTTGTTGATGAGACCAATCTGATGAACAGTCAAACAGTGAATTCTTGTTAAATTATTATATATTATTAAATTCGAGCTGTAGGGAAATAAACAGCATACACAAATTAAAATACATGGCCATATGTAGGAAATAAGTAATCATCAATCATCAAAACAAATAATCAGTCTGTGTCCATTGAAACCAATAAAAGGAAACGGTACCTTTGTGGCTGTAAATATTTTTAACCGTTCACATTTTCGAACTGATGAATCAACGGCAGCAAAACCGAAGAACATTTTCTTGCTTTCTCTTCCATTTATTTTCTTCTTCTAAACTCTATCTAACTCATGCAAGTCTTACTTGTGTGCCCACAATACACTCCCCACTTCCCCCCCCCAACACACACACGAACACGCACACCTAAATACACACAAGTGTATGATTTCAGTGTGTGAGTCCTCTAATCCTATGCGCACTACTGTTAGACAAACTGCTGACAGCCATTTGTAAGCAGTTTGCAGTTTCCCTCAAAGGAAAGTCATGACTCCTGCGCTTTCCATGTTAAAGTATAATCTTAATTCCCTGGCTTGATGGTCCACCGTGGACAGACGTGTTGCTGTGCTGTGCTACATGTCTCTCAACATGGCTTATTGGCGTCCTCGTCGTTATCCACAGGCTGTACACCACACATAGGACATACAGGGAGAGAGAGAGAGATACATACAGAGAGAGACAAATACACTGAGAGAGAGATACATACAGAGAGGGATACATTCAGAGAAAGACAGATAAAAAGAGAGAGACAAATAGACAGAGAGATACATACAGAGAGGTACATTCAGAGAGAGAGAAAGAGATACATACAGAGGGAGATATTTTCAGAGATAAATACAGAGAGAGAGAAATATACAAAGAGAGATACATACAGAGAGAAAAAGAGAGATAGAGATAAACACATAGAAAGACAGAGGGACACAGAGAAAGAAATAGACAGAAAAAAGACAAAAAGAAAGATAAACAAATGTTGAATTTGACGAAAGAAAGTAATTGAGAGACAGAGAGAGCGAAAGAGAAAGAGAATGTGTGTGAGAGAGAGTTGGAATAGTCAACACTGCTTGGTGTAATTTCATGGCTCAGATCTGCTGTTGAACAGATGTTTAACCGTCGTCACTAATTGAGTCTTGTGCCGTTAGCTAGAGGATTCTCAAAGCCTAATTCATGATTGTTTTCTCTCATTAATCGATAAAGTAACATTATTACTGCCGTTTAATACATTTGTATAACACTGCATTTTCTTCCATCCTTTTTATTCTCAGATAGAAATTCAGAACCGGGTGTTATTAAGGTGTTTCTAAATCCATGCTGGGTTGTTCAAGACATGCAGGGAGAGTGGTAGGGAGTGAGAAGGAATGAAACATTTTCATCAACCAATCTGACTGGTCAGTACAGAGCATCCGGTCAATACGGAGCTGGAATCTGGAATGGAGGAGTCGTACTCTAATGGGTCCACAAATGGGTCCGAATCGCAATGATTCATAGGTTCCATTTTCATATGCCGTCTTTTAAAAATGTGAATTTAATACATTTAGTCTTTGTTCCAATAGGCGCATTGCACATTATGAACAAGCAGCAGATTGTTACAAAGGAGAGGAGTCAAAAAGGTGAGACCTTTTTGTTACTACCTACTACCTAAGTCTAAGACGTGTTATATTATAAGATGCAAGTGTAACCAATTGTTTTGGACCGAACTGAACATAAAATGCAGTGACAGTGCAACACTAAATATCAAGCAAGAATAAGCTAACCACTAGCTATGATTGCAACCTGAATAGCAATCACTATACATTTACTTCACTGTAGCAAAGTGTCAGAAATTATTCCATCGTGTCTTTGTGTGTTATTTAGAATTATCATCTTAAAGGAGTGCATAATTTAGTGGCATCTAGTGGAATGGATTTGGCAGAAAAATAATAATCATAAGTATTTTTTAATTAGTGTATAATCACATGAAAATAAGAAAGGTGTTTTTGGTTACCTTAGAAGGCGCCCTAGCTCTCTGCGTAAGGAGCGGGTCCTCGTCGACGGACCGCACCATGTTTCAACAGTAGCCCAGAACAGACAAACGGCTCTAGAGAGGCCTCGCATTAAATACTTTATCATAACCGCTATCTTTCTTGTGTAATGACCTATAGTTTTACAGACTAAAAAATAAATACAATTTTATAAAGCGACTAACACTAGAAGCGCCGGCGTCACTGAACTACTTTTGAACCCCACAGATATTTTGACCTCCAAGCTTTTTGATGTATTGACGCCAAGCCCCCAGTGCATACTTCCGCAATCCACCAGTGCTCAGCGGCCAAGCATGGTATTGCAGCTGTTTAAGCGGGCTGTTGACGGGTCCCTCGATTCAAGGGGCCCAGAAGTAGGTATCTCCGTTCACTCCAATACAAGTGGGGAACAGGAATGTGTCTCCGCAAAAAAACATCTGGATATCAATTAAAGGCTCATAATTATCTGTATGCCATGTACTAAAAAAAAATAACTTTTCTTTTTTCAAAACGCCACCTCAAGCGCTTTCTTAGCCGTTTTATGTTATTATTTTTTGCTGGAGAAGGAGGGGTGGGCAGCTGAAAGGGGTCGTAGTGAAACAAATGTTGTTTCGGCCCAGCATTCAAGAGGGCCTAGTGCACGGCTCCGTTAACTTCTCGTGTCCGAGGTTTTTCCTTTTACTTAACATGAATGACGTTGATGGTTTTTAGTCACTGTAGTGACTTTTTATCACTAAAAGTGTTTTAGTGGTAATGGGCTCTTTTAGACTGGTTCAGCTGCTTCTCAACGACTCTCACGTCCCTCTGCTTGCGATGTATTGATCCATTTATTCAAAAGATCCAAAGACAAAGAACGGGTGCATTACGGTATCATTTTCATAATATTGTTAATAGCCTAATAAACATTTCAGTTGCGTTAGTATTTAATTTTTCATTTGCTTGTTTAGCTGTGTGACCGTTAACAATGTTGGTGTATTACAATTATTTATGTGGGTAGGCTACTCCAACCTCGTTGCTGATCGTTATGTAACCATTTATTTGTATATAAAGTATTGATTGCATTTTTTATAAATAGTTGGAAGGAATCTGTTTCTTAAGCAATAACATTGCACTGTATTTTTTTCTAGGCCTACATACATTTACTATGTTGTTGGTGTTATATGGAGCAATCATTCATATTTATGAAGTAAACGTATACTTCCATGGTCGGTAAACAATGCGACTGCGATCGCTCAGACCTCTAGTTTATGATGCTACAATGCTAAAAATGCTACAAAACAATGAATATTTCTACATCCTGTACTTCATGAACTAGGGTGTGGCTAGGCTCCCATAATACAGAAGCAAATCTATCCTTGATGTTGCCATGCGACTGTTCGAAATCGTTCCCTATTCGCTCACTCACTATTCAGTCCCTCCAGAAAAATGTGGCGTTTTTTTGTGATTGTTGCGGCCAAAAATCCTTGATTATGCGGCACATTTTCTTTAAAAATGCGATGAAATATGCGGCATATTTATGCAATTTTATGCGATGAAATTGCGGGAACTTGCGAAAAATGCAGCTTTTCGATGACGTTCACGTCGCGTAATTACGTCACTTCATAACGTTCCCATGGCAACAGGGGGAAATGGCTGCTCTTGTGTGAAGTAAATGCAACATTTTTCTTCTTACTTTCTGCTAAAATATATGTGACTTTTTTGCAACGAAAATGCGGGGATTATGAAATCATGTAAGCCCCACATATTTTGTGCGGAAATCTGCAATTTATGCGGTGAAAGTGCGGCATATTTGAAAAAATGCGGCCCCCTATGAATATGTAGACTTTGGCTGATTATGCGTTGAATTATGCGATCGCATAATCGCGTTTTTTTGGAGGGACTGACTATTCCCTATATAGTGTGCATGATATAGTGCACTATATAGGGAACGAACAAACGAGAATTCGGACACTACGCTGAACATTTCTAAACGTCATTTGCGTCAGTAAATGTGCCGGGTATTTGTGTGACGCAGACAGATGCCCCAAACCGGGCACTCACGAGGAAAGCTGGAGGTTGTATTGATGTTGAATGTTATATTTCCTTGATCGAGGTTTTTTTTTAATTAATTTTGAATGTTCAATTTTCTATGTTAAATCCCAAATAAATTGTTGACATTTCTAAACGAAAGCCGGAGACTCCATCATTAAATGTATTCGTTTTTGCGGTTATTCAGCTTCTTCTTCTCCTCCGGAAAAAAACGACCGCATTGCATTGTGGGATACGGGAGTAACATGTAGGGAACATCGTATGTACCCTCAGATTTTGGGTATTTTAAGTGCACTATATAGTGCATGAAATTAACCACTGAGAATTCGAACACCACTACAAAATGGCGAGCACCCTATATAGTGCACTATATCCATGATAGGGAACGATTTCGAACATAGCTAATTGAGCAGTTTTCATAGGAATGGATGAGCGCCATTTTGGAATCCGCTGTCCATTCTATAATATGTCCATGAGCGACACTGTCACACCACAATTGTACCGCCTAGGTAATCTGCGTTCGAAAATTCCAAACCTGCCTGGCAATGGACGATCGCGTCGAACGTTGCCTGGCAATGGACGATCGTGTCGAACGATGACGTAGGAAGGTTCATGAACATTCGCGCTCATTCATTGAGCTTCACAAGAAGAAATGACATTGAACAGATAACACTTATTTTACGAATGACATTTGTTAGCGTTGCTAACTTTATATTTTTATTGTATTTAATTGTTTAATCGCATTTAGCTAGTAAACTGAGTGTATTAACACAAGCTAGCTAGACTATGGTACACTTTAAACACTCAGTTTACTAGTTAAATACAATACAATACAAATATAAAGTAAAAACAAGTGTTATCTGTATTATGTTATTTCGTCTTTGGCAACGTGAGCGCGATTGTTTTTTGAAACCTGCCTGGCAACGGACAATAGCGAACGATGACGTAATGTTTCGAACGCGGATTACGTAGGCGGTACAATTTTCGTGTGACAAAGCCACTAGATGGTATGTTTTGCTGCAAGAGTCTGGTCGACTGATTGGCTGGAGTTTCCGAGCGATCTGATTGGCTGATTGGGATTTGGCCGGATAGGGGTCATTTTGGGGGGAAGAAACTTTATTTTTTTGTAGGAAGTTCTTTATCATTGCTTTAAGATGTTTGTATGTTAATGCTCTCTGTTAATATTATTTGAATGGAAGGGGGCCAAACACACCTGGGACTTTACATTTGTCGTTACTGCTACTGGAAAGAATTATTAGGGGAGATTTTATTTTTTTTGACCGAGATGTCCGATTAATTACACACAATGAAAAAAATAACAGAAACCATGTCCCTTCGATTGAGTCGGTCCATTCTAAGCATCTTTTGCTACTGAGGAGTCATTGTGTTCACTTACGCTTGTGTCTTCCGTATTTAGCGGTTCGTCACTCGACACGGCCTCAGCTTGTCCCGTGGCGAATGGATCCACACCAAAACCATGGCCACAACGCCCGACTCTGCGGGGGTCTGGCCCCCTCGGGACTGACCTCCAACCCGGCAGCTGCAGATGGCAGCTTCTAGTAAAAATGCGGTTAGAAATACGACGCGACTCTCCGACGCCTCCGTCAGGTCAAGGCTGGGTCGGAGAGTGGCGGGTCAAGCCGGTTGTTGGCGGTGGGGGTGATGGTGGTGGTGACGTCCGTGGTGACGATGGGCCTAAGCTGCGTGCCTGGGGGCATCTCGGTGTGGATGACTGTGATCGCCCTCCCATGGAGCCGGATAACAGCCGATATATCTATGTTTCCACTATTGGCCGATATATGGATATTGCGAATTTTTAACTACATAATATCGGTATCGGCATCGGTCCTTAAAATACAGCTCTTGCTCTGATACCCAGTAACATTTGGTCAAACACCCCAACCACTAGACTAGGCTATCATGCCACATCATATCATATATATCAACATCATATCAATAGTCAACAGTCAGCTCGTTCAAATCCGAACTCTGTCCTGCTTTTGCTCGTCGATGCAGAATTGGGTGTCTTCGACCACCTCCCACCTGTGTGAATCTTGAGATGTTTGTGCAGGGAGTCCCTCTGGGCGAAGCCGCGATCACACTGCTGACACTTGTAGGGCCTGGTGCCGGTGTGGATGTTTGAGTGGTGCCTCAAGTACTCCTTGGAAGCGAAGCCCCTCCAGCCTGCCTCACACATGAAGGGCCTCTTCCCTGTGAAGAGAAAGATGACGTTGTGGGGAATGTGTTATTCTTTCCACACACAAAGGTATGCTCACACACAGAAAGTGATGATGTTTATTTTGGCATGAGTTGACAACACCGTCTCGACGAGAATAGAAGATTACCATTGGTTTAGTACCAAGCCCCTATTGTGATCGGCAAGCAGCTCCAATTCGGTGGATTGGCAATGAAAAGTGAGTGGCTTAGGCATTTAAATATTATACTGAAATTCAATGCCAATATAACACTTATTATTGGAATTATTCCTAACTCCAAAAGACTTGTGTCGTAACAAAAGGTTTTACTCAAAAATTGTAATATTGATTACCTAAGGTTGGTATACATGCAGCACGCCCTGGAATGGGACGGCATTTGTATGGAGGGGTGTCTGAATCCTCACCTGTGGGACATCTTGGTAGGCAGCACATGCTTCTGGGTGAATCTGGCTTTCGCAAAGGTCACAAGTGAAAGGCTTCTATCCTGTATGTGTCCTAATGGTTGGCGGGAGGGAAAAAGGATAACATTTCCGAGGTCATTGCATCCAACAGCCTTACAAGGGTAGCTGTAAATGCCATGGGTTAAACGTTAAAGAACGCCATCATGAAGTGATGTCCCTGCTACAGATCTAATTTGATAAAAGGGTAAATTTACGCAAGATGATTAAACAGCAGTGGATAGGGAAAATATATACTCTTTTATATTAAATGTTTTCATTTTCCTTTTAAATGTGAGTAAATCCCTCAATCAAAACATTGTTCTGCAGATGCATGAAATAGACTGTGTTAAATGTGTTGCATCATTTAAAACCATATACCCCATCCACCCACACAGGCACACCTTGTCACAATAACCTGAATTCATTGATCAGGAGTGGGCTCACGGCTGCAGTGATTCCTCCTAACCAGGACAAATTCCCCCTTTGGATGGAGGCTGGGTATGAATGTATCGATTCAGAGTCTTATGGTTTTATGGTTTTCATCATTTGGATTGGACAGGCCCAGAGAGTGGGCCGGTTGTTTTAAAAGCATCTCAGTACAATACTTGCATAAATACTACTTCTAATAACACTTGCACACTTACTAACCCTGTTTTAAAAAAGATTAAACCTTTTCGGTTTCCAAAATCAAATCCTGGAGCTGAAGTAAGGATTTAAGGTTATTTGGTAAAACATGAACAAGAACTTGTAACTTGAAAAATGTACACTGTTAACCAACTTCTCTCTGTGTATGCTTTTGATTATTAACCTCTGGGTTGATATTGTTCCTCTAAAGTCTGAAACTGTATAAAGATCACCCAGCCCTCAAAACACATTAATAACAAATGAATCACATCTCAGACTTTGCGTGATGAATGGTAGAAGGGTATGGCGTATGAGGTGATATTTATCTATTTAACGCCACATTTGCTTTGAGTTATCACCTCGCTTGCTCCTATCGCTCAGTGGGTGGCCCGCTGCCAAAGCAGGTGCTGAAACATGAATATGAATATTTATGATACCCTTTGTAAAGAGTTGAAAAAAAGGCGTCATTCCTATGCAGCGTGAGGCTATGCTCTTTATAGGAAAGCACGTACAAATGACAGCGTAAACGACTGTAGCATTCTAAAGACCTATCATTTATATCATGATTGATGTATATTTATATAAATGTATGTTATATTATTTCAATATTTGTACAGGCTTTTTTGTCGCTTTAGACAGGGCAATGGGTTGGAGGAGAGTAAAACACCTGCAGGATAAGATCAAACCTGTGACCCTACAAGGTTAGCACACTCAAGAGTCTGAACAGAGTCTGTCTGGGAGAAAATTATTTAAAAAGCAAGTTAATGTTGAGCCATGTAGGCTATGGTTATCAGTCATGTTTCATTCTATTCTATTTCATAAGAGCAAGGCATGCTTTTCCTCTACAATAGGCCGTGGAACATTGAGGTACTTCTGGCTGTGCCCCATTTGTTTTAACTTAACTATGTCTAATCATTTGAACACAATCAATAGAAGTCTAGAAGATCACAATCAAACAGGTCATGTATGAACCGAATTTTTATTTTGTTATTCTATAAAAAAAGAATGGAATATTTTACAAAAGAAATCAACATTGAATACTTTTTAACTGTCTAGAAACCCATCGCAATGATACTAAAGCGCCCTCTGGTGGTGAGAAATCTTTACTGCTAGCCTTAGAAATGTACTCCAGATCGACATCTTTCAATCAATGTTGATATCGGGGAAAGATGTGGACAACCTCCCCCCCCCCGCATTCCATAAAATCAGCAATATTTCAATATGGACCAGCTCTCCAGTGATTATGTACACGACAACGCGTCAGGATTCCTTCTAATGGTAAAAGAAATCGAGACTTGAGGTTTAAACGAAGCTGTCGACGGCGCTCCTGTTGCTCAGGAGTCGTTGGGGAGGCCAAACAGCTTGACGGTTCCCGCCTCGCGGTTGCTGTCGTACTTGCCCTCTTTGTCATCGCAGGCGTACGCCAACAGGGGGCGCTTGGGATGCCAGGCGACCGTGAAGGTTGGGGAGTCACACTGCACCTCCCACAGCTTCTCTCCTGAGATGGAAAACAAGTGTCAGCCAATCAGGAAGGGTTCGAATACCAACTAGATACTGGTTTCACAAACAGTAATTGTATGGGACTGTGGAGAGCATCCTGGCCTCGTAATATCCCCGCCTGGTACGGTAACAGCATAGCCCAGGACAGGTGAGCTCCGCGGAGGGTGGAATGCCATGCATAATGGTCCATGGGTGCTCCAACCCCCCCTCTCCATGTCCTGTACACCACTAAGTGTAGGACCAGAGCCTGAAGGATCATGAGGGATCCCCATCATCCTCAAAATGGTCTGTTCAAGCTGCTACGGTCAGGCAAACACTTTCACTGCCAGGCAACGAGAAGAGAGTGTCTCAGACTGAGCTTCTTCCCCCAGGCCATCAGGAACATCAATGCCAAGCTCACACTCTGACACTGACAATCACAAAGAACACTACTTGTACCTGACAGACATTAGACATTGTATACAGTCACCTCTTCTTCATTCAGTAATACATTGCATACAAGTGCTATATATTTATTATTGCCATTTAATGTTGACAAGTTGTTTACATTTGTTTTTGTCTATTGCAGCACTTCTGCAACATGGTTACTTTTACATTTCACTGCATACTTGTATACATGTGACAAATCAAACTTTGAATCTTGAATCTATGGAAGTCATAATGTTACATCAAAGGGACTGTTGACATTTCAACAAATGGAGACAAATGTGTGCTGGCTGGAACAATTGAGCCTTCTTCCATTGGGGTGCATGGTGCCACAGAAATATCTTCAATCGAGAAATTCAACTTTGACAATGCAATGTACATAATCTTCCTGTTGCTGTAGTAATGTATAAATGGCTCAAGTTATTAAAAACTTATTTTCAAATTTCAACCTTCCATATTTGGTCATATAATCCCCTAACCCCCCAAAGAAATGTGGGATATTTATTTGTCATCCTAATGAGAAAAAACGAGTTCCTCTACTTCTCGATTGGTTTGTTTCAATCGAGCGCTTGTCCCAAGGTTTTAGGGAGAATGTAAAATGTTTAATACTCAGTTTGACATTTATCTGTGAGATTTAGAAAAGGTATGTTGATATACAGGTCATTGTGAGACAGGGTGGTGGGGATTGACGACTCACCGGTCTCCACCTCGGCGATGTCTATGAAGTGATCTTCTGAGGCTGATGCCAACATTTTCCCATCGTGGCTGAAGCTTAGCGTCCTCACTGGCCAGTCCAACCTGGAGGGAGGGATCAAGCAGGGAAGAATTTGCTGAAAATCTGCTCAGAGCGGAAGCCTTTCGAATCGTCATTATTCAGTCCTACTTCATTGAATCACTTGGTGCTATTCAAAATACGCTGGTAACCATGGGGATAACTTTCTTCACTATATATTCACTAGTAAATAGCAGGTGATTCAAAGTATTTAATGACAATTAAATCAGAATATTTCTAACTTCTGAAAACACAACTTGAATGATTTGGTCCTTTTACGAGTAACTTGACACAGTGAATTAGATCGTTAATAAATCTGTAGGTTTGTAAAAGATCCAAAAGTAGGGAACAAAGCACATTTTTTTTCCAACAGTCATATCTAAATCCCAGTAATACACACATGGGTCTGGTTTTACTGACCTTGAGAAGCAGCGGACACACGTCAGCTCCTCCACGTTCCAGAGGCTGACCAGGGCGTCAGCGCTGCCTGTGGCAAAGTACTTCCCCGTGGGGTCGAACTTGATGCAGATGCAGTTGGAGGGATGGGCGTTGATAGACTGGATGGGCTTCAGCTCAGGGTAACTAGTGGGGGTAGGGTGGAGGCACAACCAGGGAAGTGTTAAAAACCTAGGATATGATTTTAGGATTGAGTGGTTGGGGTTATATATTAGACTTTGTTATGCTCTAGGCTTAAGTTGCTGATATAGGCTAAGCGACTAAGTTTAGGGTAACACACTAACATTAAGGGCACCTAACCCTTACTACTCACGAGCTGGCTGTTGCCTTGCATGGCTGACGCCGCCGTCGGTGTGTGAATGTATGAATGGGTGAATGTTAGGCAATATTGTAAAGCGCTTTGGGTGGCCACTGGTTACAAACAAACGCTATATAAATGAATCCACTAGGCTCAGGATTAAAAACCTGGGTTAAGTTATAAACTAGGGTTTAAGTTATGAACTAGGGTTAGGGTTACCAACTACGGTTAAGGTTATAAACTAGGCTTCACACTAGGGCTGCTCGATTATGGAAAAAATCATAATCACGACTACTTTGGTCTTATTGAAATCACGATTATTCAAACGATTATTTTTTGAGTTGAAAACATGATGTATTTATTCAGCACGTCTCTCTCAAAAACACTTTGTAACTGAGAACTTTGAAATTTTGCCTTAAAAAAATACACAAAATGGTCCAAAAGAAAATGTTCAAATCTAAAATAATGTACAGATATGTATCCAGAAAAACATTGAAAACTAGATTATGTTAATTTTGTGATAGTTTGACGCTAAAATCGAAATCGAGATCGAAATTCGATTAATCGCCCAGGCCTACTTCACACCCCCTTACATCAGGATAGATTAAGGTTATAAACTACAGTTAGGATTATAAACTAGGGAGAGAGTTATAACCAGGATTACCTCAGGATGTTGATGCAGCCGTTGCCGTTGGTGAGGAAGAACATGTCGTTGTCATTGTTCCAGGAGATCTCGTTCACCTCGAACTTGAACTGCTCCTCGGCGCGTGAGCGGTGGGTCTTGGCGTCGATGAAGGTCACCACATCATCCTTGTTGCCCACGGCGATCGTCTGACCGTCGGGACTCCAGCAGATGTTTATGTTCTCACCTGAAAAAAAATTAAAATAGTTTTGCTCCTTAGTTATCTTTGGCGTCATAGATTGAGAGGGGCCATTAGTGACCAAATAATTTAAACCATCAAGAGACAAGTTCAAGAACCATGATTTGATCAGCAGAAGACATCTATAATATAAATTTGATTATCACAAATATTTACCTATGCATTTGACCAGAGGGCATGGCTTTGACTCCTTATTATTCTTCCCTGGTATCAGATGAATGTTTGAGCACTGAAGTATTCGGCTCTGAAGCTTAGCATTTCTTAGGGCACATTTACTAAACATAAATTACTTGGCAAGAGAGAGAAGACCACTAATGCTTTTGGTAATTGTATGGCAGTGTTCTGTCACAACGAAACAGGAAAAAGGTTTCTTGGCAGAGCAATCAAACCTTCAACAGTAAAAGTGGCAAAGGGGACCAATTGATGCAAATGTATTGTGCCATATTATCGACATGCACCACACGATGATCTCTATTATCTGGAGGTCGATAGCTTTACTGACCCTTCGTATTGACGGTAGCGATGCATTTGGTCGTGCGGACGTCCCACACCCGGACTGTCTTGTCTCCTGATGCGGTCACAAACAGGTCGGGGTTGGTTGGATGCCAACACAGTTGGTCCACACTGTCTCCGTGGCCTCTGTAGTTATTCTCTTTGACCTGGGAAACAAATTATAACTTCCATTGGCACAAATGTTCGGGAATGTTATAAACAATGGTACACAATGGCATCCATTCAGACCCATTTGAGACTAACGTTACTGCCCAGCAACCGACCAAACAGGTTAACAATACTGGGGATTGTACAGATAACTTCCCACTAGCAGCATTTCCATGATGGGTTACACAACCAACAAAGCATTTATTTGACAATGCACAGATACATAATATAATTCCAGTAATAGTAACAATATGTAGAGCTGCAGCGTTTCAATCATTCAGACTCAGCATGAAGGCCACCATGCTGAGCTCAAGGCACATCCAGCCACTCACCAAACGGTCTTTGTCCAGGACGAACACGCTCGCTGTTTTATCAAAAGATCCCGACGCCAGTCTTCTTCCATCACAACTCCACGCGACGGAGTGCACTTTAGCTGAGTGTGCAGGGATTTCTCTACTTTTGTTGTTGTTCCTGAAGCTGTCCTGCATCTCCTGGTAGTACTTTGACGCCATCTTGAAATGGTGTCTGGTTGCCAGGTTGACAAATGTACGGGAAATGTTTTTTATTTATTTGTATTATTATTATTTATTAAATTGTTTTAATCTCTCTGGGAGGATTTTCTGCAAACCATTATATTGTATAATACATTCATATTTATATAAACGAAAATAGATAATAGATAAGCGTTTGCAATTTTAATTCAATAGTTTGGGCTAGAGGCGCTGAATTTGGCAACCCAAAGCGTCCCTCGAAACGCTCTTCAGGGGGGGCCTGCAGCGCAACAGTGACCACCCCCATTTTTAACAGCTCTGGGCCGAAGTGATTCTCTTGTATTTCATATGACTGTATCCCCGAACATGGGTCTGGAAGTTCTCATTTGACTTGTATTTGGTTTTGGAATATTTGCGCACAAGAGTTTGAAACTTGCCGTTTGTCATATACTCGGCTTTGCTCTTCTCATTTTCTGTAATACTGTCACTGTGGTAGCGCTGTCGTTCTTCTTTAGCTTTCACATTTTCTGGTTCATCTTCTGACTTTCTTTTTCGTAATAACCTCAAGTTGTTGTCAGTGTTCGTAGGTTGGCATGTTCCTGCGCAAACACTTGCTGCATTTCTGTGTTGAACACATGTTACGACTTCATAGTGGTTACCAGTGTGATTCAAATAAATGCAATTCTCTGACTGTGGTCTTGCTATAGGTGCATGCATGTTCCATCTTCCATCATTAAAAGCAATGATAGCTGTTTGCAATAAATCCGCAGCAGCAAAAATATAAATCTATTTTGCCCAATAACCAAATTAAGTAGTACACTCTTGATTTTGTTACGTGGTCTGGCACTGATGTATATCCATCTCTCAAGTATGACTCAAATACGTTGGTGTTTTTCTGGAGGTGTTTCACAACTACCCGTCTCATTTTCAAGTGCTGGTCCTCATCATGACATATACGCCAGGCAAGACTACGATAAAGCAGTTTCCGTCTGGTTTTATACTTTTTATCGTGCTTGCACACCGCCGCGCGGCAACCGCCCTTATAACCGCCTCGTTGCCGGAGGGTTCAGCGCGGCGGTGCGAAGGGCCAGGCGTTTTCGAAAGCGGCTGCCGCTGTCGCCGAAAGTTTCAACATGGGGAAAGCTGAGCGTTAGGGTAGAATCTGTGCGCGTTCAAGGTGCTTGCACACCGCCGCGCGGCAACCGCCCTTATAACCGCCTCGCTGCCGGAGGGTACAGCCCGGCGGTGTGAAGGGCCAGGCGTTTTCAAAAGCGGCTGCTGTTGCTGCTGCTGTCGCTGCTGCCGCCGAAAGTTTCAACACGGGGAAAGCTGAGCGGTAAGGCGAAATCTGTGCGCGTTCACGTGGGCGGCAACCGCTTCCTGGTTTTCAGCCGCTTTTGTAACCGCCTCCCCTCTTCCGCCCTTCCCTCATTGAAATGAATGGAGGCGGCGAGTTGCCGCGCGGCGGTTTGAAAGCAGCTTCCCAGAGGTCTGACGCTGCTTCCCAGAGGCTGTTTGAAGAGTGGCTGACCATGATGAGGGACAGTCGGAGGGAGTTCCTCCAGGTGTTCACCAGGATGGTGGACACTATGAAACCAGCTATCTCCTCGTCAAATGATGCAAAAAAATGAAAGTTGATGGTTTATATTTTTTATTTAATACACTTGGTGCTCCAATGAACTTCCATGTTTTAGAATACAAACTATCAGCACTCCTTTATTAAATCTCAAACGCTTGTCACACCACCCGGTGAGCTGATAGGGATGCAGGTGATATAATATGTCCCAAACGAACGCTAGATGCGTCAAGGCTTCAAGTAGGCCGTAGTTGGACCTGGATATGCTGCTCACTACACAGAAAGAGACGCTGGGGAAGGCCGTTGATGGCAGAGTGAAGCGGTGGTTCATATATACTGAGGTTCAGGTGGGCTTTATAGGCAGCCAGTTATTAACAACATCCGTTCAGCATCATTGTAATTCATTAATTCCACACAAAAACATTTTTTCAATGAACAAATAATCAAAATGTGAAAGTACTGTATCCATAAAAATGTGCCAATGTGAATAATTCAATTGCATACTAGTTAAGACAGTTTGTTAAAAAGTTACCCCCCCACCCCACCCCACAACAAAAGAAATTGTACACAACAGCCAGGCCTGAAATAAGAGAGTGGTGGAATGCACAGGGGGATCAAAGGTGTCAGAGACGTGCAGAGGAGGCTCGATATCGGTGAAGGAGCCTGCAGAAGGAGATGTTCGAGGCTGACGACGACACAAGGGATTTTATTTGCTCAGAAGTCCAATGAGGAGGTTCCTATGTCATGTGAACCTGACCTGAGTCACCGCACACAGCTTCTCATTGGTCCTTCCACGTCATGGGATCTCAGTGGTGCAACAGCGTGTCCGGGCATTTAATCCCTGGAACCCTGCATACCGGTTTTTGCAATTTGTTAAGATTCCATGATGTCTTTCAAAACTTGAATTTCCCCAAATGTTCCTTCAAAAGACGAGAGGATGTTCTGGCGTAGACGTATATGAAGGAGTGACATATTGGGGATGTTCTGTATTGCATAAATAACTCGGGCTACTATGGAAACTTAGCTCCCCGGAGTTCCCTGGATCTCGCTCTCCACTGCTGTCACATCATCACCAAGTTCACAAGTAATTTGTTGATGTTATTACAACTTTGCACCATTAAAGAGTCTCTAACTAAACGCATTAGGAACAGCCTGTTCTTGCGTTTGCGCACTGAGAAAAAAAAGATCCCTGCTGTTGTATCTATAAGTTGCATACCTCAGTAGAAATGTGAGTGCACATACCCTTTCCACATTAGAATCAGTAAGAGTGCAGGAATTAAAGAGCAAGTCAACTATAAAAGCATGTCTACTACAACTAGGGCTGCGTTTCTTCGCTTGATAACAAATTATGGAAATTTAACCCAGAACTCCCGGCATAGTGTTAGGATTGTAGCGTCTTAATACGCAAGTATGTTCAGCTACAATAAGTGTTTTTAATTGAGTCTAGTCAAGATTTCAGTATTGCGAAATTACACGATTGCAAACTGCAAAGTGTATATAGTAGTGAATATACATGATTAATTGTGCAGCCCTAAATGTAATGCAGAGGAAGAAGAGCAAGAGGAGGAAGAAGTAAGGAGGCTGGAACTCAAAGCAGTAGAGTAGATTATTTCTGAAGTTACAAAGCGACACAGAGCACAGTGTGCATAGGAAAACGGGGGCCTTGTGCCATGTCAAACGGTTTACTTTAAGGGTAGGTATGGTGAAGCTTCAGGTGTCTCCTATAGGGGGAAGTGGTCAGGTGGGCGGACATCTCAGCACTCTGCTTCTGGGCTGCCATTGGCTGGAGCACAAGGAGGCGTGACAAGGTGTGTACTGTTGCTAGAGCCATTGTAATCACCTCCATTGCTCTTCTCATCATCTTCACCTCCGCTGTGGCACAGAGGAGAGAAGATCCTTCTTTATGGATAGACGACAGCAGATTTATTTTAAAGGTCCCATGACATGCCACCAGGTGTGAGTGTTATTAGCCTTACAAGCTGTTTTGAAAATCTGCCCCTTATGACATGACAAGTGGGCCTGTCCACCTAGATCTGTGCTGGATAGATGAGCAACGTTTGCTACGGTCCACTGGGTAGGCTGGTAGACTGATCTAGCCAATCACACTCACACCTGCTGGCATGTCATGGGATCTTTAAATAATGCAGATTTCATTGTAAAACAAGTGGTGCATACACACACACACGCTCAAAATCATACACACACACACACACACACACAGACACCCTACCTGACAGTGCAGCCGTTGCTGACGGGCGACTCTGGGGCCTCATTCTCTGGTAAGGAGGTGCATGATCTCCTCTCCTGCCAGGAGGCTCCTCTGGGCTCCTTCCCAGTGTCGGAGCTCTTTCTTCTGGGCACCACAGGGCCTGGCCCAGACCCCCGTCCCTCAGGGCTGACCCGTGAGCCGGCGGGGTCCGCGGGGGCCCCAAGACCCCCGGCACTGTCAGGCTCCTTCCCAGAGGAATCTGAGCTGGTCCTCCTCCCGTTCAGGCTGTCAGAGGAGGCGACGTGCACCATCTGGCCCTCCTTCTCCCCTGGGGGAGGAGGAGGAGGCTGTTAGGAACACTCTGGTTCTGCACCAGACACCAACCAGGGATCAAAACCAGTAGCGCCGTGAGCCGTTATTAAACTCTTAGAAGGACTTTTATGAACATTTATGTCTCCAAATATGGATCAGTGAGGGGAAATGTGATTCTGTGTGGCCCTTGTAACATATTGACATTCTGTTGTGTTGGGTTGTTTTTCTATTGGGTTATTGGGTTCATGGTCCATCCCAGTAGTTACAGGTTTAATCTGTTACTGTCAACAGCATTTATCCTCATATTAATACAAATTTAATTGTTAGTCTCTTGTCCAATGAGAAAGGTCAGAGGTCAGAGAGGTCAAAGCAGGACCTTGACTCCCTTTCCTTTTGTTTCTGAAACTTTTTGCAAAGCCAGCAAGTTTGTTTCATTAGCAGATCAATAACGTATTATAGCTATCTTAATAGGGCATAATATAACCCTCTTTCATGAGTCTAGCGTAGACGGTAGCTTATGTAAGCAGACTGTGTACTGTAAGCAGGTTTATTGCGCTCAGCTAGGTCAATCAATGGTTGGAATAATAGATCTGTCTGATTACACGGAAAACAGACCTGGGAACTGACTCACAGGAACCCTTTATATGGCAAAACAGTGCCCTCTTCTGGAGACATGTGGTACTACTGTGCACACTGATTTGTCGACGAAGAGATAGGGGGAGAGGAGGAGGAGAAGACGAAGGAGAAGAAGAAGAGGAAGAAAAAAAAGAAAGAAAGAAAGAAAGAAAGAAAGAAACAGAGCAAGAGGAGGAGGTGCTGTACCTCCAGAGCAAGGCATTCAGTTGAGAGAGAGAGGGGAGGTGGAGGCGGAGGAAGAGGAGCTGTACCTCCTGGTTCTCCTGCTCGGTTGCGTCTGCGTCTCAGGATGACCTCCAGCTCGCTGTCCTTCTTCCCCAGGGGGGGAGGAGCCGGGGCAGGGGGGGCCGCGGCGGCCGCCTGCTCCTGGGATCCACGGCTGGGGCTCCTCTTCACCGTCTCCTGGAGGGGGATCCACCACCAGGACTTTAGCTGCACTGTTTATGTTCCCATATGTAGTGCCATCGAATGTCGCTTGTCTGTTTGTCCCAGACGCACAGACCTTCAATCGGTAAAAAGTAATTTGACAGACATACACAGACCAACAGACATACAGATATACACAGACAGCCAGGCAGACACAGATAAAAAGGGAGCCAGCCAGCCAGCCAGTGGGATAGTATTGAGGGAGTTACCAGAATGCCCATCAGTTCTTCCATGGCACTCTCCTGGGGTTTGGCTCCTAGGGCACTCTCCTCAGACACTGGAGGCTGCTGGGAAAATACAAACACGAAGAGGGGTCAGTCAAAAGCTTTCACCTCCCCTCAGCCTCATAACCTTGACCACATCAGTAATATTGGTCCCTGCCACTAGTGTGTGTGTGTGTGTGTGCGTGCGTGCGTGCATGTGTGTGCGTGTGTGTTTGTGTGGTTATGTGTAGTTATGTGTGTGTGTGGTTACAGACAGTGTGTGTGTGTGTGTGTGAGAGAGAGATAGAATGAGAGTGTGCATGTTTGTGCCTGAGCTGGGTTTCCTAGAGTCACAGGAAGTGACACGCGATACCCAGTGAGGTCACTCATGCAATCACGACTGTAGTGGTGATGAATGTAGACGTTAATTTACTCACTTTTACTGCCGCCCTCTGATGAAGAGAAGAATAGAGTAGAAAAATAAGGCCTTCTGTCCTACGCACAAACCTCTAGAATAATATAATCTGTAATCTAATATAATTTTTTACACAGCTTGCATTTTGTTCTTTGGAAAAAGAACAGCTAGTGGTTGAAAATAATGACTTAATAATCTAATAAAAGAGAAAATTTCATACATAGAAAATAAACAACTTATCTCTTTATAAAATATATTAAAAAAAAAAAAAAAAAAAATATAGGTATAAAAATCTACCCAGTTTCAGCAGAAGAAATAAGGCAAATATGTTTCAAATAATCAAATTTCAAGCCATCTGAGTAGACAATCGCAAATTTTTTAGAAAAACAGTCATATCACTTGCTGAGACCCAGACGGGACAGTTTTGAACTGAAAAAAAGTGATCTTGGGGTTCATTTACTCTCTTAGATTGATATAGCTACAAAGATAATCAAAAAATGTGGAAGAAATCAACAGGAAGAGAGGCCTTGTGTTACCGGTGAATGAAACCCTCTGACGTCCCCTGACCTCTCACCTTGCTGTCCTTGGATTTGACGGGCCGCAGCACCACTCCGTGTTTAATCCTCTCCATCATCTCGTTCACGGCCTTCGACTTTACGTCCTCACCGCCCGCCACAGCTATATACATCGGCACATAACATTACATAACACATTACATTACAAATGACGATTACTTCAGAATCACGTTCCACACCCTCCACAACTACACAGACTTGGACATAACATTAGATTAGTATTTTCGATGGATAAATATAAACTTTTTAAATTTTATTTAGTAAAGCGCCTATCACAGATCAATTCCAAAAAGTGCTTCACAAGAATAAACTAGAAAATGCGGTGAGTGCTCTAGTGCAGAGTGAGGTTGAAAGTATGTTTTAATAAAGCGACATATCTTAAGACGTAAAGAAATGTTGAATGGCTTAATGCAAGTGAAAAGATTTGAACATAGTTCAAAAGTCTAAATGGAGTAAACAATGTGAACATGCACACCATTCAAAAATATAAATGTTTGGAAAAAAATAAAGTGAAGGGCTAAACAAATGGCAAAAGTGATAAAGGATGAACACATTTGAGATAGAATAATAGAACAACTGAGCTGTTAAAGCTGATAAAGTTTGAAATGGTTAAATCACTCAGTGTTACAGTCGTATGTGTGTGTGTGTGTGTGTGTGTGTGTGTGTGTGTGTGTGTGTGTGTGTGTGTGTGTGTCATCACTTGTAGTAACCAGGAAAATCGTTATTGACACTATTCTTTCACAATTAGTTAATCGAGATAAGCTCACATAAGACAGGCTTGTATAGTTGTACTCATTGGAGTCTTTCATATGACGTATCGTTTGTGTAGATAGTATGGCGTGAAAAAGATTGTTTACGTTAGCATTTAGCTTCTACTGTAAGTACAGATATGCAAGAAGCAACTAGCCTCTAGCCATATAAACGGGGGTCTCCCCACACAAATCATCATTTTTCCAATCGATTAATCATATTGGCGCCAGTGAAAAAGGAAATGAATACCATAACCGTCTAGGCTTAGCATTGTGTTTCTAGGTTAAATATTAATATTGTTAGGCTCCACAACTTCCGAAATGGTCGGTCAGAATTACTCACTACATATCACATTTTCGCACATGTCGAAACGGCCAAGAAAATGATCTCCACCATGTGTTCTGATGAGCTTAACCTACCCGGAGTCTCTTCAGCCTTCTGAGATCCCTTGGTATTTTTTGAACCTTTCCTCATGATTGCTATCAGAGAGCTGTGAGTGAGACAGATAGACAGAGAGAGAGAGAAACCCATACAGAGAGAGCAAGAGAGAGAGAGAGAGAGTAAGATTGAGATAGAGATAGAGATGGAGATGGAGAGAGAGAGAGAGGGAAAGACAGACATACAATCAGAGAGACAGAGAGAGAAAGAGGGACATAAATAGAGAGTGAAAGAGAGTGAGAGGGAGAGAAAGAGAGAGGGAGAGAGTGATACAGACAGAAACAGAGTTAATTCTGGCACCACATTTGATGTATACATTAAATACACAACACATAAGATTTCAGATTTAAATTCAGAAAGACATATATATAGCCACACGGTAAACCATTTAATTAGTTCTAATATTTTGTACCCCAACTTGGGGTTGGTCACAATGATTATGCTATATACTGTAGATTAAATGTATTTCTTCTTGCTTTGTGTGTCGATGTTTAGTACATTAATTCAATCCATGAATGAGCTGTCTCCTCACCTGAGGGGGTTGCAGCGGGAGGGGGGAGGGGGAGGGGGAGGGGGAGGGGGGGGAGGAGGGGGAGGGGGAGGGGGAGGAGCCGGGGGAGGAGGGCCGACCCCAGGTGGCGGGGGCGGGGCCCCGTCGCTGGTTGCCACGGTAGCAGAGGAGGAGCCGCCTGTCTTCTGGGCCTCCTGCAGCTCCCGTACTGGAGAGAGGAGGAGGAGCGGATTTAATTGGCGAATGAGGGGGTGGGATTCACTGCCGCCGACTCTTCATCCAATAAGAGGGGGGTTTCCCCAAGGGGCCAAGCAAGGCACCGACAGTCACGCTATTGGTGGTTTGATGACCATTGAGGAGTCCCGGCTGAAACACTGTTAGCTTAGTAATAAAAACAGGCAATGCAATTCAGCTACCCCTCTTGGCCCAATCGTAAGTGCTGTATTACATATTCCTTGATATCGACCAATAGGATCAGAGTGCTCACCAGTGCACCAATGAGAGCTGGGTTAATGGAATGGAGGACAGCAGATAAAACAGGGAGCGGCATTTGTTAAAGAAATTAATAATAACATATGCCACGTTCTAAAATTAACATATGGTAAGATAGAAAATCTTCTATCCCTTGCTGCTATAATGTTCATTTAAAGCAGTTGGCTTATTTGATAACTTGTTTTGCATTTTTTAGGTTGTATCTTAATGGTTGAATGCATTTATTGTCAGTCGCTTTGGAAATGGCTTTGGAAGTTTCTGCTAAATAAAGACCCAGTAGATATAACAGGGACTGGCATTTCTAGGCTGCAATTGTTAAGGAAATTAATAATAAAATATGGCACATTCTAAAATTAGCTTATGCTAAAATAGAAAATCTTTAACCCTTGTTACTATAATGTTTACTTCAAGCATTTGGCTTATTTTACAACTTGGAATGGAATGGAAGGCACTACAATGTTCGCTAACATCAAGTTGTTTCATGATTACTGATGTGTCATTTCATCGCTCACACTTTATAACTCTCTTGTTAATCCAAACTGTGAAAAATATACTCCTTATCTTTCTCTCCTCATACCATAATAAAATTCAATACAAAAATCTTTATCGGCGTGGGGAAGGTAAATGTACTTAATAAAATACAAATCCAATATACACAAACTTAAAAATATATCACTCTCTCCATTATTTATAGATGATGCTCTATATCTCTACATCTATACCTATACCTATATCTATGCTCTCAGGAGTATGCATGTGTGTACATTAGATATAGGTCATATATGTAGGTCAACTGTTCCCATGCCAGGATCTCAGCACAATAACAGAGAGAGAGAGAGAGAGAGAGAGAGAGGGAGAGAGAGAGAGAGAGCGAGAGAGGGAGAGGGAGAGGGAGAGAGAGAGAGAGAGAGAGAGAGAGGGAGAGGGAGAGAGAGAGAGAGAGAGAGAGAGAGAGAGAGAGAGAGAGAGACAGAGATAGAGAGCAAGAGAGAGAGAGATGAAGTGTGCTATCTTGAGATGGTAACAGCTAATGTTGGGATGTAATGTGTTCTATGATGATCTGGGAGGCCAGGGAGGCGGTGAGTAGCCTACCTCACCCTCATTTCAGCTCCAGGGTGGGCTTGCGTTTTTCGAGTAGTAGAGGGGGGGGGGGGGGGGGGAATGGGGGTTCGTGGCTGAGCAGTTAGTGGTGCCTCACCCCCACATCAGCAAAGTCCAGTTCATAGCCCATTCCCATGTATTGGGGGTTCACCTGAGCATTGGCAAGACTAGGGGCAGAATACCTGATCGCTTTTACTGGCCCGGGGCTAAGAGAGAAGTTGGAGTTTATTGAGGTACCCTTCGACCGGCTGGCGCTAGACATTGTGGGACCTCTCCCAAGGCCAGACGGGGCCATCGGTACATCCTGGTCATGGTGGACAATGCCACCCACTACCCTGAAGCCCTGCCCCTCCGCCACCGTTGAGGCAGTAGCTAGGGAGCTCCTGCTACTGTTTAGTCGGCTAGGGATAGCCCGGGAGAAATGAACAGACCGGGGATCATGATTCATGTCCCAGGTGCTAAAAGAGCTTCTCAGTCTAATACAGTTAAAGCAGCTGAGAATTACAATTAGGGCATTTAGCAGACACTTTTATCCAAAGCGACCTACATCGTTTAATACACACATTGACACACATCGTCAGGAGCAGTAAGGGTGTCTTGCTCAGGGACACATCAACACTCAACTAGGAGGAGCTGGGGATCAAACTATCAACCTTTCGGTAACAAGACAACTGCTCTACCTCCTGAGCTAAGCAGACCCTCTGTGTACCACAGCCATACGGACGGGCTTGTCGAAAGGTTTAACAAAAATGCCTAAGCAGATGCTCAAGAAGGCCACGGGGACCGGTGGGAAGAACTGGGACCTGCCCCTTCCCCAGGTCCTCTCCGCAGTCTGCAAGGTACCCCAGGCCTCCACAGGGATCTCCCCCTTTGAGAGGACCGGAGACCAAGGGGACCCCTCGACCTCGCCTAGGACGCCTGGGAGAGCCGACCCTCGCCACGTCGTACCCTGGAGGACCACAAGGAGCAGGTAAGGGAATGCGTGGCGCAGGTCTGGCCCATAGCCCGAGATCACCTACAACAGGCCCAGCCGGCCCAGGCTCGGGTATACTGCCACGGTGCGCAGCTGTGCCTCTTCGTCGAGCCCGTCGAGCTGGTCCTGGTCCTCATACCGACCGCGGAGTGCGAGTTCCTGGCTAAGTGGCAGGGGGCGTTCCTGCCGCCAGGGAGGAATAAACCCAACCAGGAATATCCCGTCAACCTCCTGCAACAGTGGAGGGCCGAGGCAACCCCACCTGTCCCAATCCCCTTGGTCCTGGTGACCGGGTGTGGCGTACCTGACGACCTCAGGCCAGATCAGGAACTCAGCGAAGTCGCGCTGCAGCGCCAGGACGTCTTTTCAAGGGGTACCCGAGAGAACAACGGTCGCACAACACAACATCCAAACGGCAGCAGGCATCAGGGTTCACGTCCCACCCTACCGGGTTTCCTGGGGCCCGTCGGGTCACCGTTTGGGAGGAGGTCACGAAGATGCTCCAGCTCAGCTTCATCTGGTAGCTACTATCAGAGATCTATTCCCGGGATCTGAGGCGGACGGCTCTGCCAGAACGCGTAACCTGGTCGGAGGCAGCCGAGGGGGCATTCAGTCTCCTTCGGCAAGCCCTCCGCTCAGAGCCCCTCCTAATAACCCCAGACTTCACTCTGCCCCTTATAGTCGACAGATGCTTCAGAGGTGGGCCTTGGAACGGTACTGTCACAGGCCCGGGCTGGGGAGGAACATCCGGTGACCTTCATCAGCAGGAAACTCCTCCCCAATGAAGGGAACTACTCCACCATTGAGAAGCAAGCCCTGGCCAACAAGTGGGAAATCAAGGGGATGACCCCCGCCAAGGACACAAAAGCCAGGGTGACGAGGTGACTCCTGGCCTTGCAGGACTACAGGTTCCAGGTGGACCACCGGCCGGGGCGCGAACATGCCAGAGCCAACGCCCCGTCCCGCCACGACGCTTGTCTCTGGTAGGTCAGAGGCGGGCCGAGGCTTCATCTAAGGGTGGCAACCCATCTCCGCAACGAGAGCCGGGTTCTCACGAGTTTCCATCCAGAGGGGAACGGGACACGAGGAAGGTAGCTTTCCCTGGATGATCACCGGGAGCCACCCGAGGGAACGTGAGTGTGTGTTTGTCAGAGCGTGTATGTCCGACTGCGTTAGTATTTGTGTGTTTGTGTATGTCCAAGCGTGTGTCTGTGGGTGTTCCTTGTACATCCGTGTTCCATGTATTAATTGTCCTACAACATCTGTATTTATGTGTGTGTGTTTGTCTGTGCTTCTCCTCCCCTCTCACCTCTCTCCTCCAGCTCCTGGCTCCTCTTCTCTGCATGCTCCAGGCGTCCCTGCACCTCCTTCTTCTCCTGCTCCAGGCGAACCTCCACATCCTTCCTCTCCTCGTCCAGGAGGTCCACCTGTCTCCTCAGGCTCTCTAGTTCTCCCTGCAGGGCACTCTGCTGAAGCTCAGCCTCTAGTGCTTGCACCTGCAGCACATACAAAGAGACCCATACACACACACACACACAAATACACACACACACACACACACACACAGGCACACACACACACACCAAACACACACACACACACACACACACACCAAACACACACATACACACACACAGACACTCACACACACACACACACACACACACACACACACACACACACACACACACACACACACATACAGAAAGCCATTTAAATATGGGGTTTGGTTGTTTTGGTTCCATAATTAAGATGCACTCTGAATGCCCCATCTTGAACACATCGCAAACACAACCTGCATTTATATTGGAGATCGCGTTGGTGATGATAGTGTATTAATGAGGATGATGGACATGATGACGGTACCTTCTGCTGATGCTGCAGCCTCTCGTCCTCCAGCGTCTTCGTAACCGTGGCGATGTCCTCTAGGGCCTTGAGCAGCTGCATGCTGGGCTCTGCGTTCTGCATCAGGATCACACTCTGCCTGTTGGCCTCCTTCTGCTTCACCAGCATCTGGGGTGTGTGTGTGTGTGTGTGTGTTGTGTGTGTGTGTGTGTGTGTGTGTGTGTGTGTGTGTGTGTGTGTGTGTGTGTGTGTGTGCGTGTGCGTGTGCGTGTGCGAGTGCGAGTGTGCAAGGTAAGAATGGAGGGAAACTTGTTAGATACCATTCTTCAACTATCTACAACCAATCCATGGCATTGCAACTTCTACTGGTAACCTTTGATAGCAATATACGTGCATTTCATGAAACAAGGTTAAAAAGTATACAAATGAGGTGGTAAGAGGGAAGAGGGAAAGACAGGTTCTTGTGCACATATTATAGTCTTTTATGGAAAGTTTTTCGATATCTACTTTAATCCATCAATGCTTACTGTTTCCCTTTGATTGCTGAAAAGACTCTAACAGCAATTGGACTTTAAATATGCATGTATCATTCAGCTTTACAGGTGTTTTCTAATAAATAGCCTAAATCAACAATTTTATGCCGCTAACTCACACATGTCACCAAAGCGACATTGAACGGACAATTTTACTGGTTGCACAATACATAGAAACATACAGATAAATCGACATGATAAAAAGTAGCTTGCCTGCAGTAACGTGTAGACCTACACAACGTAGCAAGCTAATGTACAGGAAAATGTTTGTATTGCTTGGCAACAGTCCAGTCCCAGTCCAGTTGCCAAACTATTTGTGTTGGTGGAGCCAAATGAATGATTAAATAAACAAACAAATCATAATCTGTTGTCGCTTATTACTGTTAACTGATAAATGGCGCTTGTAGAACTGCTGTATAAACACAATATCACATCCAAGGTTTTTGCCTAATTGCGCAGTGGAGCACCTTCCAATGATTATTTGGGTCATTAAAGGAGTCGCACGCCATGCTATCATCATGCAGGTACGTTGTCTCACCTCGTGGGCATAGGTCTCTGCCTCCACCCTGAGGCTCTGCTCCAGGTCCAGCTGGTCTCTGAGGCCCCCATACTCCTGGGTCGCCATCATGGACACTGCACACAAGAAGTGTTGGGTTAAAATACGTCCTACTATTTACTATTTAGCCATTCAGCATCAGCTTCTATACACAACAACTTCATTGAATTTGAATACATATAATTCAGTCATTAAGGAGCAGGTAGGGGTTGGATATCTCGGTGCCTACAGGCAGACAGGAAATTAAGGAGCAGGTAAGGGTAAGATCGTATGATCTAGCAGGCTCTATAGGGTGCCTTCAGGCAGACTGTGGGCATTGGGTAAACTCGGGTCACTGGTGGGGCTGGGTATTTGCTTGACTCCTGTTAGGGTTATTAGAAGGATTCCTTCCCCGAAAGATATTTAACAGGAATCTTGCATTTCATTACAGCTAATGAAGAGAATGTTAAACACATTGCAATGGGAGGACTGTGTGGAAATAGGAGTGTTATGAAGCTGTGTTGAGGGACTCACCTCTGTTGAACCTCTTGATGGTTTTACTCTGCTGCTCGATAGTTTCCCGAAGCTCTTTCATCTCTGCCTGCTCTCTCTCCGACTGGGTGCGCAATCATATTGCATATTTTCAAAGTCATAATCTTCCAAAACATCATGCGTCGATTCAGATCGCAGACCATTTGAATTGTGGTGTCAGTAGCTTAATATTTGTATTACATAAGAACATGACAAGACTTTTTTGTGGTAATTATGACTTTAAGAATGTGCTGATGCTTAGCCTTTTTCTACTTGGTTAAGGCTGCTCTTAGTGTTGTGTAGTGCTTACCTGTGCACTGAGCTCCTCTATCTGTCTCTGCTGGTTGTGGATCTGACAGAGTGACTCCTTAGTGTTGTGTAGTGCTCACCTGTGCACTGAGCTCCTCTATCTGTCTCTGCTGGTTGTGGATCTGACAGAGTGACTCCTTCTTGTCCTCCAGAAGTGTGTTCACTGTCTCCCGAAGCTCTACAATGTACAACGTACAGAAATGGGTGAAATAATATTTTCTGAGGTACATAAATGCTCTTATTTGAGGATGATCCTGTTTATATATTCTACTTTTACCTCAAAGCATTCATATTTCACTCTGAATCCCTTCTTTGACTTGGGGTTTAAATCCCTGTATTTGACTTGCTGTGGGTCATTCTTCGGAATCCCCACATTTGACTCACTATTGGTTATGTGTTCAAACCTCTACCTTTGACTTTGGTACCTTACCTTTGCTAATATATTTGACTTACTTAGGGTAATGTTGGTCATATGTCTGAACCCCTAACTTTGACCAGGTAGTGAGTTTGGATTATATTTCTGACCTGCTGTTGGTAGTGATTATCATGAATTTACGTATACCTTTGAGTTTTGATGTTCATGAATTTGAGCCCCTACCTTTAATAACCAATACCTTTAATAGTTTTTTAACTAAATCTGGTAAATATGTCGAATACAATGGCCATGCTGATTAATCAACACTGTCCCATTTAAATAAATAAATAAAAAATAAATAACTAACTGTTTGTCATATTTTTCATTCCCTAGATTTGACCTGCAGCAGGTTGTGTGGTGTCATATGTTCAAACCTCTAACTTTTATCTGCTGTTCATCGTGTGTTCAAGTCCCTGCCTTTGACCTACTGTTGGTCATGTGTTGTAGTCCTTACCTTTGACCTGTTGCTGGTAGTGGGTAAATGAGTCTGGACTGGTGTCGGAGGTGTCTGAAACCTCCTCCAGGGTGACGCTTGGCAGCATCTCGTCCAGACTGGTCCGAGACGATAGGCTTAGATACTTCAACTTCCGGTTCTCACTGTTCAGCTGGAGGTCACAGAGGACATAATGTGAAGAGGCTATCATCATTGGGATTGCAAACAATTACGCTATGAAAAAAAACAAAAGCCTGCCCCAATCATTTTTAGATTAGAGTATATTATGTGTGTGTGTGTGTGTGTGTCACCTTTGTGGCAAGGGCCTCTGCGTTCTCCCTGCATGACTTCTCGATCTCCAGCTGAGTCTGCAGGACGTTCACCTCCTCGATCACCATCTGAGACACTACACACACACACACACACACACAAACACACACACGCCCACACACACACACGCACACATTTCAGAGTTACTCTACTGCTCTGTAGGGTGGCGCATCACCATCTACGGGGCCATCCTGTGCATACTGAAGATGCGCTTCACACACAGCACCTCACTCAAAGTCAGTGAACTGATCCACTGATTTCATTACTGTTCATGATGGTCCTTGGGGGTTAGATAGAATACACACTGCAGGCCTGTAAGGAAATGTGACATTCTGTATTGATTGTGTGTAGAGCAAGGACTAAGAATAAGAACGGCAAGAAACATAATACGTTACTCTCCAATTGAGAGTTTCAAATTGAAAACAATTGACAACATCAGCAAACACACTAGTCATTCTTCACACCTCCTAATCATACTTCACCTCCCAAATATACCATTTCCCATAATAACACCCTATCCATCAGACCACAGATCGAGGTAAGCCCTGTTGTGGTCAATGTAGCCATGGCAACCACCTTGCTGCCCTTAGTGATTCAGAGACACAGCAGGGTAGCCAGTGCCCCAGTATTGAGCCATGGTTAATGCTTGCCTTAATGCAAAAGCCACAAAATTGTCTAGCCTTATTATGTTATGCCAGTGTAACAGTGTTATGCTAGACTCAATGCTGACACATATTGCAAAAATGTGGTTAACCTAACATGTGTACTAGCTTCTGTTTACCTTCTCAAGGTTTCTTACCTCTGGGTTTGGGGAGATCTGAAGAGGGCTTAGGGTTAGGACCGGACTATGAAGCTCTTTCAGATTGAAACTGTGATTAAGGACCATACAATAAAGTCGTTTAGAAGTCTGGTGACACATGATGAGCAGGTATCCATGCTGGCTGATAGTAACACCTGACACTTAGACTGGTTACTGCAGGAGAGTTATTGGCTCTTTGTTTGGTAATATTGCCTTACACACAACCCAGCATGCATGCACGAAAACAAAGTATGCTAGTGCTGCAGTGTGCTGCATTCATAATGCATGGGTGGAGTAGCTTGTAATCTGAAGCTAGTGCAACCGATACCTCCAGCCCACTGTCATCATTTTTATATCCATACAAAAAAAACATCTTTCTTTCATGAATAGATATCATACAAAGTTTAATTAAATCACTTAAATCAACTGTTCATAACAATTCTAAATCGAGGCTTCCGTAATGGTTAATGAATGAAAAACAGAAAGCGTGGGGACAACAGACTGGGTGTGTTTAATCTGGGCTGCAAAGCGGCTGTTTGACAGGCTGATACTGCGGCTTAAGGACCTGCGCTTAGGGAGCCTTTTAAGTAGCGGACAATTCAAGGCTTGCTTAATAAGACACAAGACAGCTCCCTGAAGAGAGAATATATCCACGCTCGATTCTAGAATGCCGACCAGTGGAGGACCAGAATCTGCAGCCACATGTGGGAAAAAGCTTTAAGTGTAGAGTGTGTTTAAGTGTTAAGAGTGTTTAAGATGCTGTTAGCCTAGTGCCCTTTCTAACAAGGCATGCATCTTCAGCTCCACCATCAAATATTCACACAGGAAACATACACTCTGGGAGTGGACAGACAGACAGACAGCTGAATGGGTGAGAGGATGAGAGGGGAGGAAATGAGAAGAGATGAGGGGTGGAGAGGAGAGGAGGGGTGGAGAGAAGAGGAGAGGAGGGGTGGAGAGAAGTGTGTAGAGGAAAGGAGAGAGGACAGCAGAGGAGGAGGTCGGGGGGTGAGAAGAGTATAGAGAAGAGGGGGAAATAAGGAAAGGAGAAGAGAGAGGGGAGTAGAGGAGAAGGGAGCAGAGAGAGGCGATGTATGAGAGGATCAGGAGTGGGGAGGAAAAGGGAAAAGAGATCAAACTAAGATGATGGTAAGATGAAGGGCGGCAAGAGAGACTAGAGAAGGAGAGCTCCGTGCTCAGTAAGCATAATCCATTTTTCATCCATGAGTGAATGTTTAATGGTTAGATGGAGGACTTTGTGGAGTGATTCAATGTTAAAATGTTGACCGGCGGTGCTCTCATATGGCTCTCTGAGCCGCTGTTAACAGTCCTTTGCACTCCACATCATTCCGCCTGCCCACACACACTACCGCCAGCATGCAGGTCATAGGGTCAGCCTGCATGCACCAGGTGGACTCTGGGCCAGAGAGACTTGTTAAAGAGCTCAATGATACTTCTGGGTCTGAAAGCCGCTGTAGGTACAGCGTGGGTCTCTACCCTGTTGTAGCTTGCATTATATGGTTCTGCGTCAGTGATACTTAGCAAAGTCCAGAAAATCACCAAAAGTCACGAAGTGGATTTATGTGAAGATACTTTGCGGTATCAATATAAAAATATATGCAAAGCTCATCAAGCTCATTCAATATCTAATCTCGTAGCATCTATATTGTGTTTATACCCAATGGTGTCCAGGGGGATTGCAACTGTGGATGTAATTATACAGGGAACGTTACAAGGTAAATAATTGGCTTCGTTCTTGATATTTGAATTTTCATTATTGTCTACACCAGCAGTTTCACCTGCCAAATAATCACATGCACACGCACACGTCTCTCCCTGTTCAGAATTAATCCAGATCTTTAGGGAGAATTACATATAAAAACCCATTGACAATGCATGTGGATTAGCCCGTGGCTATGATCCCCCTTACGACAAACACACTCACGGTCCAATCAGAAGTGTTCAATCACTTACGCCGGCATCCTGTTCTGTTCTCATTAAACTGTCGAGAGTCAAAACGGTTGAAGCGCGTGGCGGTCACTAGCTGGTAGCATGTAGTGTTGCTGGCGGATTTGACGTTAATGCTCTTTCTATGAGGTGTTTAGCTAAGAGGAATCCCTGGGCTGTAGCTTCAAGCATGGATGTATAACAAGAGGGGAAGGCATGGCACTCAAACTAATAACCATCCACTTAGCTGTAGGCCGTAGTTTAGTTTAACATCTAGACGCAGACTAGACTAAATATGTGATACTGGACACGTGAAGGTCGGCCATTAAAATAAAGTGGTTTGCTTTCAGATGCACACCGTTAGAGTAGGGCTTTAGATTGTTTTATAGATTGACAGCAGCTTTACAATACGGTAAACATAAGTGAGTGTGTGCGCACATTTGTGTGTGTGTGTGTAGTAGCTGCAATAAAGAGGCCACTTTCTTGAGGCTATTATAACTAAGGCTTTTCCTTCTGGAGCGCATCCCCAAGGGTAACAGGAGCTTGGGGAGGACTAAGAGTAACTAGTATGTAGGTTATCGAAATTGTCATGATTCATTTAGCTTCATTCGAGAACCTAAACTCTCCTGTTCAAGCTGTATTAATATTATTCATGACTGGAATGGTGTGTTAGTGGTGTGATGATGGCACTTTATTGGATATAGTAAATGGATATATACAGTAAGTATAATTTATTTATGTACTAGCACCTTTAAAATGTATGTTTGCAAATGTTTTTGACAGGGATAACAAAAAAAAAGGCAGATGAATTCTGGGATTCTGAGTCTTTCATACTGCGAGTGTGTGAGCATGACTCTGTAGCTATCTCTGTAGTTTACAACAGGCCTACATAGACGGATGTAATGCAATGACAGTGCAGAGCAGGAACTAAACCCAGCTAACCCAGCATCATCTCAGCACAGCCTCCAAGCAGGTACATAAGTAGGTCAGCCTGACTCAGCGTTTTCATGCCATGACCTCATTTGTTCATTGACTAAGAAGTCGACCACTGTCTCAATAAAAACATTCAAATATTTTGGGATCTGGTTCAGAGATTTAGGTATTTTCCTTGTGAATGAATGGCCAAACGGTTGTTTTTGTATCCGTATAAAACAATTATTATTGACTACATGGTATATTGAGTAGGTGAAAAGTTAGATTGAGAGCGAAGCTAGCGTCAACATTGCCTTCCTTTTCTGTCACCCAGACAAACATTGTTTCACATTGAGTCATCTCATATTAAGAGTGCCTAATTTCCATATTAATATTAAGACAATAATGTGTTCTTTGGTTGTCCCACATAGTCTTCACAATGATAGACATCAGATGATTCTGTCTTTTCAAACGCAAATTAGGTTGAAGTCAAATTCCTGCCATTCAGAGGGGCACAAAATAAGTCCCTCAAATAACATGGAGGAAGTCCGGAAATGAATGCACATGCTTAAAGTCCATGATTACCAGTGCATAATGAACCCGGAGCCGGCTCCACCTCTCTGACTCCGCTGCTGAATAATTGACATCTGGCGGGGACGTTAATAATTCAACAGAATAATATGACGTCCCCCAAGGCCCCGGGGGAAATGGAGTGACTGAATGAGGGAGGATGAATAGAAGAACGGGACGTAAGAGTGCGACGGCACGGACGGATGATTGCTGCCGAGGAGGAAGGGAACCAAAGGATCGCTGTTTCTTTCTTTTTTTCTCGCTGACTCAAGCCCTCAAGGGGAGTGACTAGCGTTTCATCCTACTGGTCTGTAGCGAGTCCCTTGAACCGCCATGTTCCTTCTCTAACCACCACCACAAGAACTGAGCAGGCCTGTCACTCTTATAAAAAGCACCAAATACAAAGCGCAGTTGTATTCACCCTCATCATAATAATCCAATGACTTTGGTTAAATCTAAAACCAAATGGCAAGGATATCACATAAACTGAGGCAGATTAATTACGTATGAAGTCAGCAATACAGTATCATACCCACTGTTCATCCCTCAGCTTAACCTACAAAATGTCGTAATTTCCTTTCATCCAAAGCATGTTACGGTAAATTTAGAACCATGCATCAGGAGCAGGTCTGGGATGCCTCCAGGTACACTGAGGTCTGCAGACACTGATGGGGATTGAACCTATGGAGCTGGGAGCTGAACACCCCCAGCCATGAGACTATCCAGTCTACCACAGCCTCACCTTCTTCTTTGAAAGTCGATCATGAAACCGATTCAACTTTAATTCAGTCATTTTAAAACAGTTTTCTCTGAAGAAACAGTAACTAATTGTCTGGAGCAACTGCAGGAAGCTGGAATCTGACATACAGGTTGCCTACCCCGGTAAAACAACTGGCACTAGAGTTAAGATCATGACAACACTTACGACGGATCCTCTCTGATCACACAGACGCACGCACGCACGTGCTTGATGCCCTTATCGCCTCCTGGCTCCTTAATGTCATATCTAAAATTCAGCTGTAAGTCACTTCTGATAACAGCGTCTGCTAAATGACCGAATAGTTAAAATCTGAGAAAGACCCAGCACAGGTACAGCGTTGTCTTACCTTGTAGGATAGTCATTGCAGCACTGGAAGCTTGACAGTCTACTGGCCGGTGTGTCACCCAGATCAATAGTTAATAGTGATAGTGCAGGTCAAATCATCTAACACTTCCTCAACCACCCCTGGTTGCTAGGTGGAAAGAGACTCACATGTGCCAAAACACAAATGGGAGGCTATGGTTGGCTCTGTGCCTTGGAGGGGGGTTTGGGAGGGGGGGGGGGGGGGGGGGGGAGTCGTCATGGAAACTGAGAAGCTCCTTCTGAATGTAACCATTCACAGGGCCACGAGCAGGCGGTCACAAACAGAGAGGTATGGGAACAGGTGCAAGGGTGGAGAGAGGTGTGTGTGTGCAATCCCCCACCACCTGCAATCCTTGTTGTCCTTGAGGTCTGCACCTTTACTCTGAAGTTTTATGTTCATTACATGAACTTTGCAGATTTCATTGGTCCAATAGTTTCATTGTCTAACCAATGAATGAATGATATTGGTGACTAAGTGATCCGGGTTGTATCAAACGGCTTGCATGGAGGATGTTTCCTATCATCCAAAGAAAAGGAGAAACTCACCTCTCTTTATGTGTTTCAGCTGTCTCTCCGCCTCGTCTCTCTCCTCCACCAGTCTGCTGCACTGCTGGCACACAACATCAAACAGGTTAGTCTCGTGCTAGAGCACAGCTATTAGAGCAGGTTGCTGCAGCACGCGGAGTCCAGAGACCGGTGCATGACTTGTAGTTTAATGCATTTCTCTAGACAACTGTGGTAAGCAGTTTGCTAAATGATGTTGTTATTACATCTTATTTAGAGCTTAATTACAATGGTAAAAAAAAAATAAAACACTTTAAGGCCTATGAAAAAACTAAGAGAGTGCATTGCCAAAAGATGTTCCATCACTTATTCAATTAAAATGTACATATATAGGGCATAGTGTGAACATACTGTAAATGACTTATACATATCATTCACTTGGTTCATTGAACCTGGAATGGTGGATTGACAAACTCTTCTATTAAACATGTGTACTAGCTGTGTCGATAGGTGTTTTAAGATTACATTGAATTAGTTGTATTTGGATGTTCTTCATATTCAACATTCGCTGTTTGCATACGTTATCATCTCATATTCTTGCACAATACAACACTAATTGTAAACTAATTCTAATTCAACATATTCTGTCTAAGAGCGCAATTTTGTTAAGGGGTCTTTCACAAAAGCTTTAGTCACACACCTGCTTCACCCCCTACCCCAAAACGGTCACATTAGATCAATATCTGACAGGAGGGGTGTGTGTGTGTGTGTGTGTGTGTGTGTGTGTGTGTGTGTGTGTGTGTGTGTGTGTGTGTGTGTGTGTGTGTGTGTGTGTGTGTGTGTGTGTGTGTGTGTGTGTGTGTGTGTGTTCAGATTGACTCATCACCTCCCCAGCTGAGGTCTACGGTCAGAGCCAAACCCTGCTGGATGGGTTTAAACCCCGCTGGTGCCTTGTCTTCACTGTGTGCAGCGGGCTTGGTTCTACGCCAAATAACTGAATGTGTAATAAGCTATTGTAATCTAGAGGGAATCTGTGCCACGTTTAAAACCATCAAAAAGGTCAATAATTGGGGGGGGGGGGGGGGGTTCTATTTTTTTCCACCCCTGTCTCGAATGCATTATTCCTTTGATATATATTTTGACTGAATGGAGACAGGAGAATCTCGCGTCAAGCAACATTCAAACAAACCCTTGCGTTCACCATCCTCCATTGTCCAACACAAACCCCATTTTGGAAATGAGAAATAAAGAACTTATAAATCGGAAGCCAATTATTATGTCCGATGCAATCTCAGTTTCGTTGGAATCGGCGAGGGTAGCAATACATTTTGGGAGGGGTCCATCCATCTCACCATCTTCACACCGGCTGGCGAAAGAGGTTGATTTTGAATCTAGGCCTAAATTAACCTTCCGTAAGCCTAGCTAACACCAATGTGGACTACCTATCGGCACATGATTAATAACATTTTGTGACAATCACGGCAGAGGGAGCTAAATGCTATCTCTAGGCATCCCGGCGCTCACCTCGGTCTCCATCTGGGGGTCTCCGTTCTGCTCGCAGTGCTCCATCTGTCTACCGGCGGAATATATTAGCTTACTTTACTAAAAAGATTAACCCAAAATGCAGGTCTGAGCGCAAAAACCAGCAGTATTATCCAAGGGGCATGATTTGGTTTTAAGCTTAAAATGTGGCTACATATTTAACACATGGGCTGGTGATGTAGCAGCTGCCCACCGGCGGAGAGAATACAGGGTCCTCCTCCTCCTTCAGTGCACAGCATCATCATCTGTCTCCCCAAGTACCCGCCCCTCTCCTCTCGGCCCAATTCAGCTTTTATTGCGCATCTCTGAGACCAGCTCGAGCTGGGACTGGAGAGCAGCCAGCAGGTATGTGTAAAACGAATAAAAAAATAAAACACATTTGGAGCCAGGCCCGCAATTGAAGGCCAATTAGGCCTACATTGAAGTTTCCAAATCTAAATTGTCAAAACGTTCATAGGCTATAGTTACAATTGTGATTAATAATTAGCCTGCAACACCAAAAACATTTTCTCAGAATAACTAAAATAACGGTTTTCTATAACACCTTACGTTTGCACATTGGCATCATTTACGCCAGATAAAAAGGTGGAAAGCGTGAACAAGCCTTACCCGTTCATTTGCCTTGATCGCCATCTAGGGGTCCGTAAACAGTTCAGGCTGTAATTGGAGCATGACACCCACACAAAAAGACAGGCGCAATGCTTTTCCTTCATCTCACTAGCCGACGTCTGTTTCTTAAAAGACGCATAGTGGCTACCTTTGGTATCAGAAAAAATCATTGTTCTGTAAAAGCAGTTTAAAAAAACAGACGCATTTGTTCACTGTCTTACTGTACATAGAAAAAGTATTATTTTGAGCAGGATAAAAGCACAGACACAAAAAACGCAGGACTGTCTTTTCATGGTCTCCAACCACTCTCCAAAATGTCAAAATATGCTATATACAAGATCAAGACTATTTCATAGACAAATTTATTGACAGTGTTTTTCTTACACTTGGACAGGAGTGCCCTTCATTTTGACGTTCCAATTATTCAGGGTGAAATTAATATTGAAAAAAAAAATAATGCAAGTAAATCCATGATTTGGTTATTATTGGTAGTGCAGGTTCCTTTTACGGTTCAGAATTTCAGCTGGTGGAGAGTACACGTGCCAACACCACATCAAAAGCATCCAAACCAGGTTGTTAAAAAAAAAGAAATCTAAAAGAGTCAGTAAGTGGCAGCGACTTATGCTTTCAGACAACAGCCCAATAAGAGAAACCAAACCCAAAAAACAAACAATCAAGATGTAAAACCGAAAAAAAGATGGTGTCACTGGTCATGTGGAGGCTGACAGCTCTGTTCATCTAATCAAGCGTCTCACAGACTCCCATTCTCTCAGGCCGGAAGTGAGCATGACCTGCTCTCAGCGCAGTGCTGCAACGATATAAACATTTGTACAATTTTCACAAAAGACCATCACATTAAAAGCGTTGAATCTGATGTCGGCAAAGAGTTCAAATTCACAAATTAAACCTCTCTGAAAAGGCCCCACTCTACCCCTTGCTCTCCTTTAGTAGAATCGCTTGTTTCTTTCTTGTCTCTTTTGGAAAACTACAGCTCCCACCACAGCACAGACTACAATTCCCAGCAGGGAGCACAGAAGAAGCAGGAAGACTTTCCAGCCTGTGAGAGCCGTGCCTCGGAAGTTTCCGGTGGGATCGTCGATGTTGTCTATGAACGAGAGAGGGACAACACCCATTGATGGTTAAATGGTCCTTTATGGTAAATGAGAAATTGTCTTGAGGCATTCATCAAATGCTATGATATGACAATATAACGATAACAATATAACATTTAAATGGCACTTTGAAAATAGAGTGTCATTAATGAAGCAATTTAGATTTAATCAAATGGGCATTGGATGTGAATAAGGCTTCCGATCATTTTCCAAAAAGGAAAAAGGTTAAGGTACAAATTTTCACACTTAAAATAGTAGAGTATCTCTACACTGTCAGCATAACACAGAAACAGCACCATGTCAAGTGAGTCAAAGGTAATTGCATTGGATTAGGGTTAGAAACAGGGACAGGAAAATAACATACGATATCGCAATTTGCAAATGAAAAGTGACATCACCTCACAATAAGGTCCTTTAATCAATCAGCTGGACATGATTGACAAGTTTTAATTGCATATTGAGTTAACTTGAGATTAATCACACTTTTAAAATTAAAAGAAATTGAAGTTAAATGAGATTATCAAATGGAATGACACATTATCATTCATACCAGATGTACTTAATAAGCATAAACTAGACCAAGTGATGTTGAGGGAGCTTTATTGACTCACCTAGTTCGGGTTGAATATGATCTTACGGAACACTACAGATTTGGGAATTGTAAACAGGCTGTGACTTACTGCAATTGTAATTTAAAGTAAAGTAAGTGGAACTAAGAACAAAAATGATCTCTGATATGATTGTTGAGATTCTGTGGGCCAACCCCATTCAAAATATAAGTAAAAAAAAAAGAGAATGTGCGTTAAAGCGTCAATTTAAATTAATCGCGTTAAAATAAGATTGCGTTAACGCGTAATTAACGCTTTAACTTACCCAGCCCTAATTTTTGATGTTTTCTTTGCTGAAAGAGAATTGCGTGTAGTATAGGACCTAAGGTCGGAATCGAACCTGCGGTAGCTGCGAGGCATACTGCCAACGTGGCTCGAGCACTGGTAAGTTAGATCACCGGGCACTCGAGAGGTGGTGAAGGGAATGGAGAATGGGGAGCGGGGGTCCTTCCCTACCTTTGGGGGACTTGAGCAGGTTGACGCTGGGCTGGATCTTGGTCCAGTCCTGGCTCTCCTCCTCGGCTGTGTGCTCCACCATCAGCTGGTACATCTTCATGGAGATGATGTCATGGTTGTCTGAAAACAGTCAAGGTAAATGATTCCCTTTGAAAGAGAAGCTCTGGAGGGGTTGTTCTGGATTTTAGGTGCATTGTGGGAAATGTAGGAAAACAACTATGCAGGAATACAAAGGAAATTAAATAAATTATAAGCAGTTAAAGATGGACATGATCAAATATTAAAGTATGTTTGAAGTATGGCAACTCCCTCCTCAGCCAGCTCGTTATTTCCCCTAAGAGATGAATAAAGTACCTATTCATTCATCCATCCATTGATCCATCCCTCCCTCTGTTACTCTGAACCTACCAGACAGGTCCCCTGTGGCTGCTGACGCTCCGAAGTAATAGCCGGTGGGCAGACTGACTCCTCCGATGTCGATGCACTCCTTCCACTCGTTCTTATCCTCCACATCCACCATGACCTGCCCAGCAGAACACCACAAGGTCAGGGAGACTCTTTACAGACTCTCCTTTTAAATTGTACTATATATTTTTTTATTGATTCAAATGAGACTTAATAAAAGTAAAAAACAAATAAGTGACATGTGATGGGACGATGTCACCCAATAATTTCTTTCAATAACTTTAATCGCCATCAGGGAGTCGAACCACTAACAGTGTTTATGCCATTCTCTACCAGTTGAGTTAAGAAGGACCTGCACTGCATCTGTAACTGAGCCCTGCACTCAAACTGTACTTTGTTGAAATGTGCTCTAGTGATGAACAGCAAAACACAACCCGTCATCAGACTATTATGCACTGCCACCAATTATTTAAAATAATTGTATTAATATATATCTTTCTGATACCTATTGCGAAAAGTCACTCTGGTCTAGCCTCCGAACCAGACGAATCTGTGAGCTAATTCTAAATTTGCTCTGATCATCATCATCACCATCATCATCAAATATGGGGCCAACAACTGATATGGAAAGTTCTGTTGAATACACTGTTGCAACAGTGTTTAGTAATTGGACGGTACATTTTCTATCAGAGAAAAACCAACAACTTCAATTAAATCTTTGGTTGATAAGAAAGACGTGATTGCTGTTCTTCCGTCAAGATTTTTCGTTCCCCAAGAGCGACGGCACACGCTTCTTTGCGCGCTAATGTTTAGAGGCTCTTGTAATTGGGAGTATGTACAGACTGCAGTTTTTGATCTGACTGTTCTTAGCTTCAGCTGTGAGTGATTTTGATGATTAAATAACTGATCCATGTAAAGCTGTGTTCATTCAGGAGGTGCTCGATCAGAGGGAAAGGACGACTCACAGTGAGCCGGCCCTTGGAGTAGCGGATGGCCAGATAGGTTTCATGGTCTTTGTTCCTGATCTCAGCAGCACAGCCTCCCAGCTCCGCGGAGCGGCCGTCTTTGCCGTGGTCGTAGCCCACACTGCCGTTGCTCACCATGGCCGAGATGAAGGGGAAGGTCCGCTGGCGTCCCCCAGAGGACAGACAGTAAACAACAAAGCAAGTGTTAGTGCATAGGTTTTATTGCATGGCAGAGAATAAGGTACAGGAAGAGGAATGCATCACAATTGCATTTTAATGGCAATATCTTCTCATGTTTAATAACAACATTCAGCCAAGGACAGGACAACAAATACTCTAATAGGATAAAGAGTTGTATCAAAGTTTTAATCTAAAAGCTTAAATGTAAAATATGGTGCAAAATATGGTCCAACACACCCATGGCCACGCCCTGAATAATTGTGGCAAATCATAAGCAACTCTCGTTGGAGTAGCCAAAAAAAAAGTAGCCAATCAGAGTCCACATGAAAACACCCCAACTGAAGAGGTCCCAATGCAGATTGAGAGACAACTCACATCCGTCGAGTCATCGTTAGAATAAGTGTCTATAAACACGGCCAGCCCGTGGAACACTGCATTGTGGGAAAAGATGGGGCCTGCAAAGAGAAGGTCAGGGGTCAGAGGTCAGGCCAACCCCCCTGCACACTTACATCCATCCCATGGAGGTCATTGCGGAAGGTATCCAAAAAAATAGCCAGGCCAACAAAATGGTCCTGGTTCCCAAACACAGGGCCTAGGATGAAGGCAGAGATGGAGTGAGAGTGAGTGAGTGAGCAGAGACTTTTGGAGCAGAGCTGCCGAGATGTTGAGCCAGAATCATACTTCTGTGATTCAAAACAACCTTGAACTCTGGAAAATAACAATTAAGAGACCCAGTGTACCGAGGGCAGCTATTAGACACAGAAGTACAGTTGAGACTTGACCCTCCAAGGTGGAGCCGGGGATGAGGTTCAGGCCAAACAACCCTCCACAATGAGCACACAAAATAACATGGTGAATTAAAACAAAAAAGACATGGTAGTTGTCAAGCTGCGTCAATGAGGGTTGTGAAAATGTACTTCAAGCCATTTCTTCCTCTGGGTGAAAACATATGGTCGCATTTGCATCATTACTAAAGTAATTTTCCAATTAAGGGCAAGTTCTTTGATCCTGTAAGTCACTTCCATGCAAAGAGACTTACATTGCTTTCAGAAAAATGTCATTGAGAAGCGGGTAGGGTAGATGTCCTAATGATTATACCTGGGTGCAGTCTCTCCTTAGTATACCAGATGGCGATACCATCACCATGGAGATTCTTCTTCCCCGACCCGTGGATCTTGAACTGTACATGCATCTCCCAGTCCTTCAGATGAACTGGCTAGAAACAGAAGGAGAAACCTGTTTTTATCAACACTGCTGATCAACAAAAAACAACAACAACATAGAAACAGCCAATACACTCCTGATACCGGCATACACCGAATGATGAATTAATATATATATATATATATATATATATATATATATATATATATATATATATATAAATATATAGACCTAGCTTGTATAAATCTGATTATAATGCCAGACAATGTTAAGCATACTACTACAATTTCAAATTGTAGTAGTATGCTTAACATTGTGTGTTTAAAGCAATGTCCATTGTAGTACAATGGACATTGCTTTAAACTCTTTTGGTGCATTGTATGTTGTTTACTGTATGTTTAGTATGCTAACGCTATATTGGCACGGTCTCAATTGTAAAAAGAGATGTTTCATCTCAATGAGACTAACAAGTGAAATGGCTGAATTTGTTAAGTGTATACGCTGCTGGTTGATCTATGATTCTCTCACCACAGTGTTCCAGATGGAGCCCTGCTTGCTCCGGTCATCAGGAGTCAACCGCACGTACGAACTCGTCACCAAAGTGCTGCCCCAGAAATCCCATTGGCTGGACGACGAGCTGCCGACGCCTAGAAGATAAACGGAGACGCTTCAGACATCCTGCTTCCATCTAGGTCTCACCATGGCAGTCCCCTCTCAGGTTATATGACACCTGATTTGCATAGGAAGTGCACAAGGAAATACGATCTCCTCTATACTCTGTACTTTATGCATTCACCCTAGAGTGGGAATGAGGGTGTCAGCAGAAAGTAAAGGACAGTAACGAAGATCTAAAAAAAATAAACTTGATAAGACTGTCTTCATTGTGGACGTTCATTAAGTTAGAAATTATATTTAGTAACCCTATTGAAACTAGACCTCACTGATCTTTACATACGTATACGTGTATTACGTCTCGAAGAGACTTAAAGTGATTATTAAGTTACTTGATAACCTTACTTTTCACTGTAACTAGACGAAATATACCACGATTAAAACATGATCACAAGCTTTAAAGCGCAATTCATCCTCCATCTTACCGTGGTAAGGTTTCATGAGGGAATGTTCTCTCTTCAGGTGTTCTTGATTCCCGTCTGTTATATCGCAGTGCACAAACGACGTACGAAGTATCAGACATAGCATTGCAGTCCTTAGAAATGTCGAGAAGTTCGTCATTTTGTTGGAATAATGTCGCGAACAGACTGACTTGACTGTTTTCCTGGTTTCTACCGCCATGATGTCGGTGCGCCCTCTATTATCTTCCGTAGAGGTCCGCAGCTCAGTGTGTATGTACGTCAACTGAATTATATATATTTGTTTAAGTAAAATGTAAACTATATATTTTTAAATGTATTGGATTATACTATTATGATTTATATTACAAAATAAATGTGTATCGTTTTTCAAATCAGGAAATAAAAAGTATACAACAAACAACAAGTAAAACAAGCAGAAAAAGTTAAATATATAAAAAGATGAACATACAAAAACACATAAGTTAATATATGTAAAGTGATCAATTATTCATATTTTTTCTAATTGTTTAACATGGGAATAAAAGTTAATTTTCTTTCAGATGATATCAGATACCATAATCGACCGCAGACTCATAGTACTTCTTGGTGCTATCGGTACCGATAATCTCTTGATGTTTCCACACGAAATTATTTCTTACACGTACATAGCATAACGACCCGTCCACCAATGAAACAGAAGCACATCACAATTTTAGCGTACCGTTTTTTCTACACATCCACTAGGTGGCAATAGAATGCTAAGAATAACACAAAAAGAAGGGAACTAAGGGATTTAGGGATTAATATAAATATTCCTAATATAAGGGATACAATATTAGAATGTTATATTTGGTTATATTCTAAATATTCTTAATATCTGGAATTCCATCAATAATATTATATAAATGTTGGTGATAATTATTATTCAGATATAACATAACAGGGCAGAATGATCAGACAGTCAGATAGTGGTCACATGATACACACACACACACACACACACACACACACACACACACACACACACACACACATATTGATTTTCGTGACAATCATGATGCAGCAATTAACTGCATTATGTGTACACTCTTGTTTTCATAGTAGCCTATTTATTCGGTCTGCCTGTCCTGTTTGTCAAATAAATTGCTACAGATGGAGAGCGAGAGAGTGAGAGAGAGAGAGAGAGAGAGAGAGAGAGAGAGAGAGAGAGAGAGAGAGGGGGGGGGGGGGGGGGGGAGGGGGAGGGTGATGATGATCACTATATTACACAGCATATATACAAATGCAGAACACACACACACACACACACAAACATAAACGCACACGCTCTTAAAAACCTGTAGTGTGTTGGTGAGCATGAGCGTGCATCTAATACTTACTTCAGAAGTGGAGTGGCATGTGAAGAATATCATGAATTGATCATTAAATAATTATGGAATATTTTAGGGAATCGTACTTGAGTAGTACTGTATTTGTTTTGTAAACAATACGAGTTATGGGATAGAAACATCAAAACTTAACAAACCATTTAACATTGCTGTTTGTTTAAAGTCTGCCACAATGGCCCACAGATCAGGACATGGCAGCGGTCTGTATGAAAACATTAGGGGTGTCACCTGAAGACAAGTGTATGAGATTAGGAAAATTTGGTTCCGGCTGACTACTGGGTTATTATGTAGTCTATGTGGAAGGAGAAGAGTTCCAAGGCCGAAGCTACCTCCCACCTGTCCTTGGCTCATTTCCAAAACTTTTCCTTATGCCTTGAGCATTCAATCTTCACCCGGATGTACGATGAAGGAGCAAAGTGGAATTGGGACTGATTGGGACAGCTGGAGGACAGATTTGAGGTGAATAGATTTCTAAAGGGCATTTCAACAAAATTATCATAATAATAATAATAATACATTTTATTTATAGTGCCCTTTTCATCCGAAGATCCCAAAGGTCTACAGGTTAAAAGTTTTGTTGTTAGAAGGGGGGCATGTCCATGGATACTTTGGTGGGTGAGGAGGGAAACCTTGTTCTCAATCTTGGTGGAAACGGGAAGCCAGGGGAGTGAGTGGAGGATGGGGGTTATGTGCTCATGTTTGCGCACTCACATCAGGATCCTAGCTGCAGAGTTGTGTATGTATTGGAGCCTCTGCAGGCTCTTGCTAGGGATCCCGATGGGTAGTGCGTTAAAGTCGTCCAGTCCGGACTACTGTTACACATCCTCTATAATTACGGTGTCCAAGATGAGATTGTCAAGGTCATCGCCATCATACGACAACCCGACAACCCATTGCAAAGCATGGATGGTCCATCTAAGGAGTTGCTAACAATGCCAGGAATCCTTTGGGGAGAAAACCTAGCTTCATTCCTCATTGGTATTGTGTTGGAGCCCATCCTTAGGCAAAGTCTTGTACTCACGGATCATCATCAAGCAGTATCGATCAAGACTTTAACAAAACCTGCATCTCACCTTTCTTGACTATGCGGATATCTCGCCCCCGAAGCTGATCCCCTGTGTGATACGCACGACATGTCAACATCAGACAGGTCGGTCAGTTTTCTGCATCGCAAAGTGAGTACATAACCATCAATGATGAGGAAAGCCCCATGCAAATATGTTGCAAAAATGGCACACAACTCAAAGAGGTCAGTTATTTCAGGTACCTTGGGTCCTACTTTGCTGACAGTAATAAGGTCATCCTGACAGGACAAATGTCGTAGACCTGTAGCAATCCTCACAACACCTTGCAATCAAGTATCTCAGTAAGTCACCAAAGTTGGTCTTCTTCAGAGCCTATGTGGAGAGCATTCTTCTCTATTGAGCCGAAACGTTGACCTTGAAGACAGAGCTTCAGGATCGCTTTGACGATATGAAACACCAGGCTTTTCATGAGTTCACAGAACCTCCCATGGCATATGCCAAGACCAAAGAACAGATTTACGACATAACTGCTGTTGCTCGATGTATAGTACGTTTTGCTGTGTGTTGAATCTTTTTTCTGGTTTGGGCTGTAGGATGATGAACGGACAGAGGAGGTGCTAAGACTGTTGATAACCTGACAAACAAAAACCCTAAGACTACATAGCTAATCATTTTTCTTGCATATGTGGCCTTATGGCACTGGGAGAGTGATATGTAAATGGATGATGAGGGGGTTGGAGAATTGTTAGGATACGCTTAGGTATCATAGATCTTAAGCCGGTATGGCTGCCAATTATGTTTATTGTCAAGCTTCCGACAATTGGAACAGCGGGTACAATGGATATCGAGGACAATATCTGATGGTTTAGCAGGAAGTGCAATGCACTTCGCGATCAACATCATTTTGGAATACAGCCTTCGTGTCTGTTGCCATAACAGGACAACCAGCAGATTACAGATTAATTGCACACTAGATCCCTGCGGCAGCCCGAAGGCTAAAGCGATGGATATGAGAGAGAGATATTCATAGAGCGATATCAATAGAAACAGACATGCAAAGAAACTAATCTTGCAGGGCGCAGTGGAACAAATTTGATTTCTGAAATGAATCTAATTTTGGCAAAAGTCTGACACTATTGTTGCATTAAAAATGGAGTTGCAGCAGGTAACAACGTGAATTCCTCACTAGTATCATAGTAATGTTTGTACAATAAGGCTATGGAAACTCATGTTAAAGGGACCCTATTTTCCCAACCATTTCAAAGGCTACCCTATAGGGACATCACATTGGGATTGTCCACCCATGCATACACCGGCCTACCAGCTGGTAAAGTCCACTGAGTCGGTTGGCAGGTTGATCTATCCGTCATACATCTCGGTGGAACCTCCAATGTGTGATGTCACTCAAGGGCAGATTTTGACAGGGCTTGTAATGGCTAATCAACATCACACTGGGTGGCAACATAGAAGCCCTTCACAGACCTGGAGGGAGAGTGTCTCTTAGAGGACATGATCAAGTGACCTACAAATTCACGAGTGTATACCCCCAGAGGAGCTGGTCAAATGAGAGCCTTACCCTGCCCACAACTCAAGGACACTTAGTGCTGAAGTGCCCATAAGCCACACACATGCACACGCATGCACTTGCCCATACACACACACACACACACACACACACACACACACACACACACACACACACACACACACACACACACTTATAGCAAGACTGATTTGGTTTCATTACCTGGTGAGCAGTTGATTTAGTTGCTGTTTTCACAGCAGAGCTCTGAGAATGACATCAACAGTGCCCCAGAATATCAATCAGAACATAACTGTGTCCAATCCCCCCCAACACAACCATCACCCTCCCCCATTCTTTGTTGGGTGTCTATGTCCAGTTACAGGTAATTTCTGTGTGCAGCCACAGCTCTCAATGAATTTATTTTACTCAAACCACACATTTGCCAACACCCAGTAATTGCCCTGGTTAAAGAGGGAATGCATGAATAATAGATGGAGGGAAGGGCAGAGGTAAAGGAACTCTTGACTCTCCTTTTCTTCCTGACATTCAAGCTCTTTCTACTGCAGAGAGCAAGCAGGAGAAATAGACACAATAGACCCTGAGTAATGTATGAAATATATATGTATGAGTCTCTCTTTGTCCCTCTTTGTATTCTCAATATCTCCAACTCTGCATTCTCGATCTCACTTTAACTCTCGGTCTCTCTTTCTTTATGCTCACTAACTGACAATTTCTTTCTCTCTCTCTCTGTATCGCTGACTCTCTATCTATTATCTCTCTCTCTAAATTCAATTTGAAGGGATTATTGACATGGGAAACATACATGTAGTGAAGAATTAGATACTATCCAATAAAAATTATACTGTGTAAAAAGTCGACTGTATCAACTGTATAATATTACAGAAAAGTGTGGGAATTTTCAGGTTTCCTCCTCCTAGAAGGTCGTGACCAGTCTTTACCGTAAAGATTCTGTACAGAGGTCCTTGTAATGACCTGGAGATCTACAGCAGAAGGTTATGTCACATCCACCACATGCATCACAGAGATAGAGGGAGAGTGAGAGATAAAGGAGGAGAGGAGAGAGGATTTATAAGTGTTCTTTCTAGTCTGAGAGCTGCTTGGAAGACTCAGCTCATCAGTCGGGGATGATGCACTTTCATTTAGCTTTAGTTGCCACATAGCAACAGAGGAATAATTTACATCACAGTGCACCGCCGCAACAAATTATACGGTACCTGGGGTTATGGGGGGTTACTTTGGGTGAGCAAAATATATAAAGAGCGCCCCATGTCTCAGGTAGCAGGTAGACAGTATTAGATTGGATTAGACTAGAACCCATTTTGTTCCGTTTCATTTACATTCTGCGTTTCCATTTGATTGAGGTCATTTTTTGTACATATTTGTGGTTCTTTTTATATCTTAATGGGATATTTTTTTTAATAATTATACCTTCCTGTATTTCTTCTGAGACACACAAATAAAAGTATTTTCAGGGATACATTAAATACATCTCATCCCATCACATCACAAACCTGTGCACCTATCCTGTATAAGTACTGTATGCTAGTATCAGTGCTGTTTATACATATAATGTCTATATTGTATCAATACAGTATACAGTGGCAGCAATGGAACTGGCAGCACGGTAGCAATCACTGTAGATGTTCTCACCCACCGATCTGGGTGACTGCTCTACCTCAGCCAGATGCACGCCGGATACGCATGTTATTAGCAGACCTAGTCTAAACTACATCGTACATGGAGAACCTTCGCAACACCTCTGTGGCTGCGACACATTTCGAAACAAGCAGCTACAACCATTTGGCAGTTCTCCCAGTTGTAGATCAGATCATTTCTAAGTGAGGCGGTGCTCAGCACTTTGAGATTCTGGTCTGTTGGCTGCGTGACAGGTGTCCAATTCCCCTCCATAACACGGTACAGACTGGACCAGCAGACTGGAAGGCTTCAGAAGAATCGCATATCTCTGGCAGCAGCACTGTCATACTTTATCTATCAAGCTACAAAGGCAATTCAACCATGCACTTAATCTGGCATAACTGCATGTGTGTACCAGTTTGTGTTTGAGTGTGTGTGCGTGCCTTGGCTCGGCCGACCAAACCAAACACACCACCTGTGGTGCAGGCACCATATTAGGGTATTCATTGAACATGCAGCAATCTTGAAAAATGTGAGTGTGTGTGTGTGTGTGTGTGTGTGTGTGTGTGTGTGTGTGTGTGTGTGTGTGTGTGTGTGTGTGTGTGGGTGTGTGTGGGTGTGTGTGTGTGTGTGTGTGTGTGTGTGTGTGTGTGTATGTGTGTGTCAACTGCAAATTATGGATTTGAAGGCTTATGTATATTCATGTTTTATGGGCTCTATGAAAGTGCTTTTTGGATTCATTATTTATGACTTCCGTTCCGTTCCTTTTATCATGTAAAGTTGATAGGAAATGTGGCTTCATCACATACACCCCATCAAGGAATGCTGTTGGCCAAATTGTGGAATTATGAGAGAATGGTATGTTAAAATGGGTAATTCAATTGTTCTTATTAATGGGGTCATTCATCACTGTCAGCTACTTTAAATTTAATTATTTATGCAATGCATGAAATTTATTTTCAATACATGATACATTAATATTAACAATTTAGTCAATTAGGTAGCAATACATTTTGTTCCGGAATGCCTACATAGAGTCTGTGGACATTGGATCAGCTAGACTGTGAATGACAGGATTAAACTAAATTAAAGTTAGGGTAAGCAATCAGGAGAAAGTAAGCATAAAACCGGCAAGACTAAGCATGAAAGTATCCCACCCTATCCTCTTACAAAATCCTACCCCTCCCTTCAGGCCACCCTCAAAAGCCATTTCCCCAAAACACATGATTATCAAGAGGTTTCACAGGCTCTTAATCGGAATGACTCAGCGGTTTGGAGAGCCCCACATCTGACGCCAGTGTAGCAATGTCTGTTACAACGCCACCTGTTACAACGCGAAAGGTGACATTTCTCATTTTTGCCTCCTCCAGACAAAGGACACAGGGTGGTGGTGTTGCTGCTAGGAACAGGGCTTATTGTAAAGGTTTGATAATGATACATGGCCTGGTGTGTTTGCCATCTGGGAGGACTGCCTCAGGGTGTGTGGAGATGGCTGATTTAACCTATGCACATTGATTACGTAATGTGCATCAGGTATGCAGCCTCACCCAGCCACAGAGTCCAATCAGACTGTCAGGTGAGGCTGCTCAAACCAGCCATCATCCACCCACCCACAATATCTGACGTTTATCTTTGAGGTTTCTCTAAAGAGGGTATTTGGAAGGACGGTGACGGTTTTAGGAGAAGGTTGTGTTGACACTAATTGGATATACAGTGACACAGGAGAGCTGCATCTCCTTGGATCATGTTATCTTATCTGTCAGGTTCTGTCAGCAGAAAAGCACATTTTTGGAGATTGCGGCCTGGTTGATGAATCGCCTAATATGGAGCCCGCAACACAGGAAGTGTATTTGGTTTGGGCATTCCAACATCAGGCAGGCCAACGCACAAGTACCACACACACACACACACACACACACACACACACACACACACACACACACACACACACACACACACACACTTTGTACTACAAGCTAAAGCCCCGGCAGACGTCATGGCAACAGTAATAATGTATGTGGGTGGCTTTCAGAACCGCAAGACGAGAGAGAGAGAAAGAGCTATGACAGTAGGACATGATCTGAGATTAAAACTAGGTTAGGCAATTTGGAGAATAATCTAGCCAAATATAAATTTTTGACTTCCTTCAGGCCTCCCTCCAATGCCACTCCCACAAAACCCATGACTAGCTTGCTAGCTTTAGCAACAGGTCTGCATGGTTGAAGACTCTTGTCAGGTGCAATGAGAGTCACTGCACTTAGGTAGCCGTCTAGGTAAGTAGACATTTTAAGGTAGACATTTTAAAGTTATGTCATATCTGTAAATATATCCAATAAAGAATTTAATTATCATTCTGATGATGATCAATACAGAGACTAACTGAAATAATGCAATCATAATACATCATTCTCATGATAAATCTGGCCTAAGCTACATTCTAAATAAGATGCACAGTACTTATAAAATGTGTCAAATGAACAATAACCTCAAAACAACTCTTCCTAAAAAGGTGTTGGATCATGTTAGAAATCGAATAAAAAACAGGTTAAACTAATTATTGACCAATGGTCATGTACATCTCTTAATTTAAAATTACATCAAAACAAGAGAGATAGCTAAACAAAGTAATAACAAGGAATGCCATGATCTGCCTCAAACCTGAATATGGAGCAGTCACCCTTCTACTTTGACCTCCCACAAATACTCAAACCCTAGGCATGACGTTATTGGAAAAAAAAATAGATTGTAAAAACATGTTTCTCTATTCAAAGAATTTCTTTAGTATGCCTGCAGCTTACGTTTCCTAAAACACGAGCTGAGGCATCAAGAAACTGGGCATTTATGGACCCTTTTGCCTATAGAAATATAACTTTAAATTAAATCTTCATTATAGGATTATAACTTTAAATGTAATGGTGACTTTAGATGGATCTGGTGAAATAAAAATAATATGAGATTCCCCAGGCGAACCATGCAATGGGACAGCCAACCCTAGGATCATCCACCTAGACTCCCACAACAAAGTAAATCTAAACTGGAAAGAGATCTGGAAGAGTTTTCCCCTGCCGGGGGCCTTGTTGGGTGTTGGAGGATCCACCAGTTGGCTTTGGGAAGGTCAGGAGGTTATCAGCAGTTGGAACCATTGGGGGATCAGCCAAGCGGATTCTGACCTTATAACATCTGAACCTTCTATGGCAGGGGCTTAAAATCTTTCCATCTCAGGACCCAAAAGACAATTTCATTCTGTGACCGTCAACCAGGATACACTCTGAAATCTATGAGCACATTGAAATGAGCCACTTCCAATATTTTGGGTCCACTCCCATCCCATAGTTTGGAAACCCCTGTTCTACTTGGTTGTGACCAAACAAACATGGAGAAGTGAAGAGAAACTTTAAGGTTTCAAATGCGTGGAAACACACACTCACATTTCATTTAGAGTGGAGGTAATTGTGAAAACATATGTAGATAACCCTTAAAAAAATAACTACAACCACAATAATTTACAACATTTTCTTATGTGGTTGGCTGTGCGCTAACGGCTGAAACGTCCCAGTCTGATTCAGATTGGACATTCTCAAAGGCATTATTGACTGTGTTTGTGTAAAAGGGTAAATAAGTATTTCTTCACAGCCAACGAATATACTTTTTAAGAATTCTGCCCAAAAACATAAAATTTGGGGACCCACTGGGGCAACCAATTTCCTTAAATTGGTTGCCCCAGTGGGAATAGAGAACCTAATCCTGTCATTGTTAATGGAATGCTCTACCAATTGAGGAAGACAGGACCTAGAAAACACTAGCCACCAGTAGTCCCGTTAATATCACATTGGTTGAATAAATGCACATAAGAGTCTGCAAAAGTCATCCCATTTAAAGAACTTTTGTGAATGAAATAATGTGGACGCACTACATAAAAGAGATAGAGAGAAGAGCCTTTGAAAATATTTTTTTATCTTAAATAATTTATCATTCAAATTCCCATTGCTTTTAACACTTTGAGATGAAATAGGCTTACATAATCAAGTGTCAACAATCATGTTTTATGTCTAAACAATGACAAAAATATCAATATAGATAATTTGAATATTTCTCAACTGCTGTTTTTGTGTGTGTGTGTGTGTGTGTGTGTGTGTGTGTGTGTGTGTGTAGAATAAAAATATATTTCTGTTTTTAGATCTTTTCTTTTGAATAGAGGGACAGATAGATCGGAAATAACCAATAGAGGCGTTGTATATATATATATATATATATATATATATATATATATATATATATATATTAAACAAGCTCTTCTGAGAGCTCCACCTCATATTTACACCCAGAGTTTAAAAAAAGTTAAATTGAATGAAAATCAAAGGGTAGCTTGACTGTTAATCTCTGACGTTTTCTTAAGTACTCTGTGATCTTGTACTTGCATTAAAACATCCAAGAGGAAATACTATTGAGACAAAGAGTAAAAAAAAACAAGTAAAGATCTAAAGATTCATATCAAATGGAGATAATAATTAAATCTAATATTTTGTCTGAGCTTTGTGTTTTAAGTTGATTTGCTACCTTAATTTATTCACAGAAAAGTGCTTGTGCAAGTGAGTTCACAACAGAATCAACTGCATTTAAAAAAAATGTAAAAATAAAATAAAACTCAAATTAATAGAATGGAGACGTATTAAGTGGCACTGACCACCACAAAATATGAATTTTGTTGCATAAAATAACAACAACATTGTACAATATTACATCTAATGCTGAAGGAAAAAAAATCATTTTTGCATAAATGTAAAGCACATCACAGGTGACAAGCCTTTTTTAATACTTTCAGAAAAATGTATTTTTGAAAAATAAATGCATCTCCTTTTGACATATTTATTAACAAATTCCGACTAGCAAAATATCTTAGAATTTCTGTACACATATTTCTGAAAATAACCATGTTTTCTTTTACAGAAAAAAAT
>NC_136943.1:13605666-13763166 GCF_949987615.1 Pollachius pollachius | reverse complement strand
GTTGATCCTCGGCAGCAACTTCATAGGCCACATATGTGTGTGAATGTGTGTGTGGGTGCAGGTGATTGCCTGTGTATATGTAATTGGCGACGTGTGTCTGTGTGTGTGTGTGTGTGTGCGCGTGTGTGTGTGTGTTTGTGTGTATTTGTGTGTGTGTGTCTGTTTGTGGTAATGTGAGTGCTCACCCAGACATATAAGCATACACCACATGCCACCAAAGCAGATTTTATAACCATTATAAGCTGTTTACACAGAACGCACGAACTGGGGACATTTCCTTCTGCCAAACTGCCTGTGAAATTGACCTGGGCCAGCCGGCTAATTTTGTCCGCTGCCCGAATTAAGCGCTACTCCTCTCCAGGAGACAAGCTAGCAAGTCCTACCCAGGCGGAAAGACTAAATGACTGCGGCATGGCCACGTATAAACATCTCACCCTTTTGATCTCCTCTGCTGTGACTGCTGAGGGATATCTCGGTGGTGGTTTCTGTTGAAGGCGACCGTTTGTTTACCCCTGTCGTCACGGCGTACTTGAGAGGTACGAATTCAGGAACACAGTGTTTTTTTCACGCACCCCACCGTATGTGTGCGGTGATTTGTCACAGAGACGAATGAGGGATTATGCACGCATTCACTTAGTGCAGGTCTGATGGTGCATTCTTTCGATTGAACACATCCATGTATTCATGTGCACTGGCTCCCCCAGTGTTTGCAGAAAATTCAGTACGCTTCTCAGATGCCCCATTAGTTTTAGTCTGAGGCGTTTTTGGAGGTTGAAAAAAAAGAGATGACCCTATTTGGCTATTCACTGCCAACTTGCAGAAAGCCTGCTCATTCAATCAGAATGCATTATGGGTAGCAGTGGGATTTTACCAGCCTTGGTAGACCAATTTGCTCCTCCCAGGCAGACAAGGATGGAGGAGAGAGAGTGGGGGTAGAAAAAGAAATAAGAGAGAGAGAGAGAGAGAGAGAGAGAGAGAGAGAGGAAATAGGAACAGGATTTGGGGGAAGATAGATGGCGATAAGATGTGACAGGGAAGTAAGAGAGAGGGGAGTAGGAGATAGTGGAGATGGGAGCAGTATTGCAATTGTTTCAGAGTGTTAGTTATTTACACCAGTGGCCTTGGCCATGTTATAGATTTTGGGTGATATAATACACATCTCTTTAGACTGCGACTGTTTTACCCGAACTCTGAGCTATGAGGTTTGAAACCCTCTGTGAAGTTTTATAACACTGTTGGGAAACTGCCGTAATCCAACCCAAAACAAATTTCGAAAAGAAATGTAGAACAGAATATTTATTTCCTTCCTGATATCAAATAGAGAGTAGTAGTTAAGTAACTTCATAAAGGAAACTTCATATGGCACATGATTATACTGATCAGTTTCAATAATCATTAAATGATCAGTCTTACTGAACAGATCCATTGATGACCTGCAGTAGACTCCACGCTGCTATTGTGTATAAAATTATCCCTTTCTACTGCATGGTACTTAAACTATCACTTATACTGCACTTACCAATATGTAAATGAATATAATACATATTTAAGGTGCAATTGAAACTTTTGAAGTATAAAAAGTGGTGATTAAACGTGAGGTTGTACATAGTGAATGAAAGAGATGGAAAGCTCAATTGGATCACACTCGCTGTGTCCGGTCTATAAATGATTCAGGAAGTGATGACTCTGTGACAGGAAGCTGTCCGGGAGAATTATGGCCCATCATCATCAACATCTAAGTCCCAGAAGTTCTAATCTCCAACTCTCAACTGTTTTAACAACAACGGTCACGCACATACATGAACGGTCACACACATACATGAACAGACACACACAATCACACACGGGCAGGCACAGGCACACACACGCACTCACACGCAGACACACTCTAACACTGAACTTTGAAGAGGGAAAATATGGGGCTGTGGACGGTGTTTCTCTCTCCTTCATAACATCTGCAACATGCAAGAGAGGAATAAGGAGAGAGAGAGAGAGAGAGAGAGAGAGAGAGAGAGAGAGAGAGAGAAAGGGATAGACGGTATGTCCTAAACCTGCAGGACTTCACGGTAAGGAGCTCTCAGCATGTTAAGTACTTCCTCTACAATGACTTTATTAAATTTCTTAATTCTTTCTGCTCTTTTTTTATTCTTGTATTTGAATCTGGTTTAGTAGTCAGTTAAGGAGGTCTTCTTGCCTATGTCCAGAGTACTTGTTTTGCTTATTTTGTGAACATTTTGCAACATCTGCTTCTCTCCTCTTCTGTTCTTTTAATTTAAACAATTCTGTTATCTCCGTTGCGATACCAAGGGCAGTCTGGGCTGAGGAGAACATGTAGAAGTCACACAGTTAAACCTCCGGTTATTTTGTCACAGTCAGTTAGGTAGGATGCTGAGAGTATTTGGTTTTAGCTTTTCAAAAGAGCACAAAATGTATAGTTATTCATTGTGTTCACCCTCTACCTCTCTCTCTTTTTTATTAAACCTTTATTTTCCCATTGAGTCCCATTGAGATGACAAGATCGCTTTTCGAGGGAGCCCTGAACAAGAGAGAAGCAATGCAGTTTTCAAACAACTTACAACAAACATTAAATGTACATAAAACAGAACATATAGTAGTATGTCACAGAATCATATGACCAACAGACAGCTGGGGACAGGTCCAGCTAGTGAAGCATCACAAATTCCAACTGAATTTGCCACAAAACCCTTTACAACTTCTTTCAAATACACACACTGGGGATTTTTTTGGGGATATACACAACTCACGTGCACACTCCAATATCTACATCTCCGAAGAGTCATTTGATCAAAGGAGAGCAGTACCATGTGCACTGCAGTGGATAGGGGTACATTAGTGTTGTGTTGTGTAGAAAAGGGGTGAGCAGGATGTGTAGATGTTTGTGTGAAACTGAGACTGTGCTCTGTAAACAATAAACCCACAAACAAACTAACACATCTTCAGACCAGCATGCCGGAAACCTGAGAGGGAGTACAATTTATTTGTCCTAATCCTTGCATATGTGTGTGTGCGTGTGTGTGTTTCAGTGTGGGTTTTTCTGTTTATCACTCTTTCATCTCAACAGGTGGTGAACTACGTGTCGTCGGGGTGTTTGTATGTTTGTCCGGGTGGATGACAGTCTGTGCGTAGTTCTATTTGTGTGTGTACACATGATCAAAAGCAATAGTGTCTGTGTGTGCGTGTATATGTGTCTATGTTTAATTGTGCTTGGTGTGTTTCACCTTGGTCAAAGATGTGTGTGTGTGTGTGTGTGTGTGTGTGTGTGTGTGTGTGTGTGTGTGTGTATGTGTGTGTGCCTGCATGTCGTTGCATGTGTGCCTCTGTGCGGGTCCCTGTACGTTTGTGTTCGTGCATGTGGGTGTGCGTGTGCATGTGTGTGTGTGTGTGTGTCTCCATGTGTGCATGCGCTGTACTTGTTTCTGTGTGTATGCCTGCATGTGGGCAAGTGTGTGTGTGTGCGTGCGTGCGTGCGTGCATGCGTGCATGTGTGTGTGCGGGCGTGCGTGCGTGCGTGTGTGTGTGCAGGTAGATCCCACACCTCACAGCAGCGAACAGAGAAGAAAGCCGGAACTATAAGTGGATCAGCAAAGGAAGTGGGAGTTCTATCTGAGCTCTGTAATGAAGTAATGAAGTAACTAAACAAGTGAACAACTCCATATACATTCTGATCGACCAGGTCCATCATAGGGACATTTAACCTTGACAAACCCTGTCGTATGACATGACATTACCTCATGACAGCACCTCATGAAATCACATCATAAAATCCCATCCCTGTGGCAGTAAAACAGCAATATATTCTGTAAGTACTTTGGGGATGTTTTAGAATATGGTTGAATAATTTGGAGCAATCCTTCCAGCTGATTTGCATTCTGTAGAATACACTCTAAATAAGTTCTGCAGGGTTTGCATTCCTGTTTAATTTTAAAGTGCTGTGTGATTGTTTTCAGAATCGCTATATTAAAGTTAATGTGATCCTTTAAATGAAGGAATATATAAATAAGGGGATGCACAGAAACTATTAGCAGCACAATACCTCCATACTTATGAATGCCATTTTATAGAGCTAGCATCCCTGACCTGTAAACTAATCATTGGGATTCTCTAGGTCACAATCTAATAAACTCAAAACGGTGCTGGAGACAAACACGTCTGTGTGTTTAGGAGGACCTCTAGAAGTAAAGCAGCATACGCACACACACAAAAAGACCCAGGCACACAGGTATGAACACACAGACGACCACATGACCACACACACAAAGACACACACACACACACACACACACACACACACACACACACACACACAGAAACAAACACCCCCAGCACACACACACAAACACACACACACACACACACACGCACACACACACACACACACACACACAGAAACAAACACCCCCAGCACACACGCACAAAAACACACACACACTCACACACACACACACACACACACACACACACACACACACACACACACACACACACACACACACACACTCACACACACACACACATCTGTATGGGAAAACTAACGAATAGGTAGATTGAGTAATGGAAACACTAACAATAACAAATGAGAAGAGTGAGTTACGTAGTTTGCACTGTGGACAGCAAACTACTGTTGTCTTCATAACAGGATCAATAACCATCAAGGCAACGGAATATATTGATGATTACATCAGATACTGGTTATTGGTTCTCCCTTGACCTCTACTTCCCTGCAGTCAACCCAGTCAATGAGTACTCTCAAACACACACATAATTACACACACACAAACACACACACACACACACGCGCACACACACACACACACACTCACACACACACACACACACACACACACACACACACACACACACACACACACACACACACACACACACACACACACACACACACACAGACACACACACACACACGCTCTCTCTCTCTCTCTCTCACACACACGATAACTCTCACTCTCACACACACACACATACACAAACTCTCTCACACACACACACACACACACACACACACACACAAACACACACTCGTAAATGTTGGTTTCGTCGTAGGACGTGTTGTTTGTACAGTGCAGCGTGTGGCTGTGTGATGGAGTGTCTGATCTTTTAAAGGAACTCTAACCCATTCATCAGTCTGTCTCTGCATGGGTCTCTCTCCACATACCCTGGACCAGACTGTGGACTCAGCACGGGGGTGGTTAGACGCTCCATCAATCCAAACAGATCGGTAAAGCTAGAGAACATTTATATATAATATAGGAGGTGGAGAAGGTTCTGGGTTAGATTCCCAAAGTCTACCATGAGGAATCCTTAGTGTCTACCTGCTCCTTATTGACTTGTGGATCACTGTCACTTTGGATATAAGAGTTAATAATGACTAAATGACTAAATGCTACATAGTAGGACCTGGGGATATATGGTTTCTCACACATATCATCTAAGATCTAAGCTGGTAGATAGAGTGTGGTCCCTCTAAAGCTGGTAGGTTGAGTGTGGTCCCTCTAAAGCTGGTAGGTTGAGTGTTGTCCCTCTAAAGCTGGTAGGTTGAGTGTGGTCCCTCTAAAGCTGGTAGGTTGAGTGTGGTCCCTCGAAAGCTGGTAGGTTGAGTGTGGTCCCTCTAAAGCTGGTAGGTTGAGTGTGTTCCCTCTATAGCTGGTAGGTTGAGTGTGTTCCCTCCAAAGCTGGTAGGTTGAGTGTGGTCCCTCTAAAGCTGGTAGGTTGAGTGTGTTCCCTCTAAAGCTGTTAGGTTGAGGGTGGTCCCTGTAAAGCTGGTAGGTTGAGTGTGGTCCCTCTAAAGCTGGTAGGTTGAGTGTGGTCCCTCTAAAGCTGGTAGGTTGAGTGTGGTCCCTCTAAAGCTGGAAGGGTGAGTGTGTTCCCTCCAAAGCTGGTAGGTTGAGTGTGGTCCCTCTAAAGCTGGTAGGGTGAGTGTGTTCCCTCCAAAGCTGGTCGTTGAATGCCTATGGCAGTACCATTTAAAGAGCTATGAAATCATCATTCACTGATAACTCTGGAAATGGCGCTACCATGGGGAGCAGAGTGGCTCAGGGCCATGATGATAGGTGCAGGAGATCGGAGAAGGAGGGCCATGGAGCAGCTGGCTTGGTTGTGTGACACTTGACGGATACGGGTAGCACTCAAACACACAGGTGTACAACACACACACTAGGCTGCACGCCCAGCCTCAGCCTCTCATTTCACAATAACTTCTGTACCATACACCACCGTGTGTGTGTGTGTGTGTGTGTGTGTGTGTGTGTGTGTGTGTGTGTGTGTGTGTGTGTGTGTGTGTGTGTGTACCTCTAGACAGGCACAGGCCTGGTGTTGCAGAACCACAGGAGCAGCTTGGAAGCAGAGGAGCAGCCACTGGGAGGAATATGGGAGGAGGAGAAGAAGGAGGAGGAGGAGAAGAAGAAGGAGGAGGAGGAGGAGAAGAAGGAGGAGAAGGAGGAGGAGGAGGAGGTGTGAATGGTGGGTGGACAACAAAGAGAAGTGAGAGGAATAACCAAGGAGGGAGTGGATGCAGTGGAGGAGAATGACAAAATGGGAGAAGGACAGAGGGAGAGAGGAAATTAAGAAAAGAGTTTAAGGGGAAAATTAAGAATAAGAAAGGAAGACAATTATATAAGGTAGTATGTAGATAAGATAAAGAGAGAGAGAGAATAGGGGTGAGAGGGGGAGGAGGGAGGGGAGGGGGGACAACAAGGTTAGTTCATATCCAGGAGAATCTGAGAACAAGACAGGGAAGGTGTGTTTGTGTTTGTGTGTGTGTGTGTGTGTGTGTGTGTGTGTGTGTGTGTGTGTATGTGTGAGTGTGTGTGTGTGTGTGTGCATGCTTGTGTGTCTGCGTTTGTGTGTGCTTGCATAGGTGCGTGTGTGTGTGTGTGTGTATCCGAAACACACTAGCCAGGCAATGTAGCTTAAAATGTTTTGTTGCAGCCGGCAAATGCCTTGCTGAAGGTCGGGCCAGCAGTGGAAGGGGGTAAGGGATTAAGGGTTTGATCTGGGTCTCCTAGAGGGACGGCCCTAACACAGACGGCGCCCCCACCCAGAGGAGCTGTCTGCGCTGTCTGTGCTTCAGTGTTTCAGAATCAGCGTTAGCCTGCCCCGACCAACAAACCAATCCTACCCTTGGGCCCGATGAGCAGTCTGGATGAACAGAAGGAAAACACACAGGCAAGGACAGAAACATCATGCTCTCTCACACACACACACACACACACACATCTGAATGTGTGTGTATGTGTGTGTGTGTGTGTGTGTGTGTGTGTGTGTGTGTGTGTGTGTGTGTGTGTGTTTGTGTGTGTGTGTGTGTGTGTGTGTGTGTGTGTGTGAGTGTGTGTGTGTGTGTGTGTGTGTGTGTGTGTGTGTGTGTGTGTGTGTGTGTGTGTGTGTGTGTGTGTGTGTGTGTGTTTGCTGTGTGTGTGTTGGGTTTGTGTTTGTCTGTGTGTAAGGAAGAAAGACAGCCATCCAGATGGCATTGAGCCTGTGTTAGAGCCAGAGATGTTTGCGACAGGAAACAAACCAGACACTGAGAACAGTTTTTTTTTACCCAGAATGCCATGGAGCAGAGCTTCCTGTTTTGACCTGTGTTTATTTTTGCAAAACAAAATCCAGACAAAATGAAGGAAACACAATGCAAGTGTTCAGATAGACCACTGCACACACAGGCACACACATAATCAGACACACACATAATCACATACATACCCAATCAATCACAAATATGTCATCAGAGGAATAAATGTTACACAGACTTAAGTACAAACAAACAAACAAACAAATAAGCACACACACACACACACACACACACACACACACACACACACACACACACACACACACACACACACAACTGGGCACAAACACAGACAGACTCTGTCATACTGCTTCCGAGGAATTCTGTTACTACAAAACAAATGATCAGTCTTGCAGAACACGCCTGCAGGACACACACACCAACACACATCAGGAAACACAGTGAGAGGAGAACGAGAGACATAGGGAGAGAGGGAGAGAGAGAGAGACAGGATAGGGAGAGAGGGAAGGAGAGAGAGACAGTGAATGGGAGAGAGGGAGAGAGACAGAGAAAGAGGGAGAGAGGGAAAGAGAAAGACAGCGATAGGGAGAGAGGGAAGGAGATAGAGACAGCGATAGGGAGAGAGGGGAGAGATAGAGACAGTGAAAAGGAGAGAGGGAGAGAGACAGGGAAAGAGGGAGAGAGACAGAGACTGAGGGAGAGAGACAGAGACTGAGGGAGAGAGCAAGAGCGAGTGACAGAGCGACAAATAGACAAAGAGAGCAAGAGAGGGCAGGACAGAGAGAGAGAAGTGTGCCACTGCCTCCTCTCTACTTTACGTTTTGATAATTGTAACATTTGCTCAGGTTAAAATTGAACAAACACTGCGTTAATTAGAACAGTAACAGCAACCTCTGAAAACAGGCCATGCTTCCATATCCCATTCATTACATCATTACAGCCTCACAACAACATCAACAGGGTAAGTGAACCACATTGGCTCATACCTTACAAATCCCCACAGAGGCTTCCAGGGGTGGTCAGGAGAGTTACGCATTGTGTCGCTAGTTTCCCCCTGTGCTTTGATTTTAGAGGGGACTTTGCTATGCATAGTGTAGCATCAAGTTAGCGGTGGGGTACAGCCAAAGTTCTGTTTCAATGGTTCTCAGCGCAGTCCTATATGAGCTCTGCTTTGACAGGATGGGATGGATGGGATTTCACTGCTTCGAGTTTCATGGGAGACATTTTAAAAGATTTGGTTTCTTTGCTTCACGGCATCTTTGCAGCAGGAACTTTATTAATTTGGATTTATAAAGCTTTGACATTAAATGCATGGGTATAACTAGATGTGCTAATTTGAAACAGACAATTAATGTTGAGCTATTTAAATGATGTGATGTAAATGTTAAATGAATCACGACAAAGAAGTCAGCCTGTAAAATTTCAGTTTTTCATACCGGGAAAAAATAATAAGAAACTAATTAGCTTTATTCATTATGTGTGTGTCATTACAAAAAATTCACGTGTGTGTGTGTGTGTGTGTGTGTGTGTCATTGCATCAATTATTGTACCCATTTTATTCTTCATATAGTTCCCAACTGTGAAAGATTGAACCAACACCTGATTGGTTGAAAGTAGCAGTGAGGATATTTGATTGGTTGACGGTTGTCAGGGGATGTTGGAACAAGCCTATTAGTTAAAAGGATTCAGGCACCCAACCATTCCTCATTTTGGGGAGAGGGTTTTATAGAATAGACTGTGGAATAGATGTCTAACCAACGCAAACAGCAGTTGGAGACAAGGTCAGCCATTATGTTCAAAGCCTGATCTCCATCCAGCTGACTCCTCCAGTCTCGAAACTTCAGGTTCGTAACAAGAATCAATTGTGTTTTTCAGTCTGTCCTCTTTCAATTCCTTTCCACCTTTTTTCTCTCCTCTCCTCTTCTATTTTCCCCTCTTTTCTTAACCCTTCCCTTTGCCCCCTTCTGCTCCCCTCTCCACCTCTCCCATGCCCCCCTCTCCTTTTCTTTTACTCCTCGTCCATTCCTCTGTATTCTTCTTCTCCTTTCCTCCCTCCTCCACTCTCATTGTTATCCTCACCTTCCATCTACTCCTCTCCCTTCTTGTCCTCTCCTTCCTGTTAAACCTCATCTCCTTCTTCCTCTCCTCAAACTATTCTCTTATCTCCTCTCCTCTCCTCTACTCCATCATGTCTCCTGCCCCCTCGCTCACCTCTCCTCCCCCCTCTCTCTCCTCTCTTCTCCCTCACCTCTCCTCTACCCTCCTCCTCCTTCTCTTCCCTACCTTCCACCTTTGAATCTCCTGTCCTCCTCTCCTTCTGTTCCTCTTGTCTAATAGTAAGAGGTGTGTGTGTGTATGCGTGTATGTGTGTGTGTGTGTGTGTGTGTGTGTGTGTGTGTGTGTGTGTGTGTGTTCGTGTGCGTGTGTGCGTGTGTATGTGTGTGAGATGTGTGTGTGTGTGTGTGTGTATGTGAGTGTGTGCATGAGAGGTGTGTGTGTGTGTGTGTGTGTGTGTGTGTGTGTGGGTGTAGATGTGGGTGCAGGCATGCCTGCCTGCATGCAGCATTACTATGCACAGTTCACATGTACACGTAGCTGGCATGTTGAAATATAGACATTGGAATAGGATAACAAATGTAATGTGTTTCTAAGGCTTAGAGCTTAGAAATTAAGGGTGTAAAATAAAGTCAGTGATGTTAGAAGAAGTATATTGACTCATGTTAAAAGTGTTCAATGAAGGTAAAATGATTTAGGGCAGTAAAGTTAAGAGGAGCAAATCAAGGATTCAACACTTGCTGTATTGTTAATGAATTAATCCAGGTTGTGATACTCATTATCAATCATCATTAAAAGGTATATTTCAGAGTTCACGTGTCCTTTTCTTTGAACTATTGAACCCTAAATATAATGAATATAGACTTGCATTCGAATGGTCCAAAGACGGCCAACGACTCTAAACTCAGAGCCAACTCCGGAGAGAGAGTGAGAATGACAGAGTGGACGGGAAAGAGAGAGAGAAAGTGAGGGAGAGAGAGAAAGAAAGAGAGAGCTGAACCATAAGCCAGTGATAAGCCAGTAAATATTGGGAAATATGCTGAATAAGCCTGACGTGAAGCAGAACAGACCCGAAGTGAGAGGAGTATGAGATTAGGGGGATTATTGATCCGTCTTGGATCTAAAGGAAAGCCCCGTTAGAGACGCAGACTTCTGCCCCACAGGATCTCATTTTATAGCTTGTTCATTTTGCGATAATATCAATTTATATCTACTTTACTTTTGGTTTGTGATTGAATATCGAACCCATGACGACCAGTGACGACCAAGACAAACTCCCCACTGCCCTATTCCCACTGCAGTTGCCAATAATAAGAGTGTGTCCATACGATAATAACAGAACATTCCTTTTGTATTAGACGTTATATATCGCGTGGTGCAAGTTATTATATCAATGCTTGCATGTGTGAGGGGGCTTGTGGTGTTTTGAAGGGGCAGCAAAATAGTAGAACTTCAGTTAACTTTATGCAAATAAATGCGTAGTGCTGTGCGAGTTTGTCCATGTGATTGGACAATCGACCTTCTGTGAGTACTGTCAACCGTGAGGACGATGATGTAAAATCCCACAAGCAGCAACTAGAGAGGTAGTGGGGGCGATGCGACCTGATGATTAGGTGACATCGTGTCTGTTCTGTCCAGGACATTACTATCAGGTATTAAAAGGTACCCTTGTGTCAGTACGGTATGCTTACCTCAGTGGAAATTAATGGTTCTACTACACTCCTTAATTGAGCGCCTGTATTATGAAATTGATTGTTTTCCATTTCATTGTTTCCCATTTCACTCAACAGACTTATGTTAAACCAAGCAAAAACAAAACTTCATGATTAAAAGCACACGTAGCGCTGTGGCTTGGATAAAACGCAATAGGAAGAAAACAAAATAACATCCCCAACACAGCAGAAGGCATGTGACACACACGTACACACCTCTTCCTTGAATGTTTTCAGAAGATTCATCAAGCTTGAAACCAACTAAATATCACATAATTATGATTCATGGAGGCCCTTCAGGGCTGAGTCAATGCGTCAGAAAACACTTTCAGAGGTTCTGCAAGATTATATTGGACAGAATGCATTTCTCTCCATTGCTAGAGATTGGATGTAGTTGGAGTAATTGCGAAGACGGTTCCAGATTTCTCACACCACACACTGCTTTTTAGTCTTCCATCTATTCAATAAAATAAAATTGTCTTGCCACATAGCAGACATGATGAATAAAGTGAATGTTTGTGAGGATAAGGAGATGTTTGGCGCGGTACTAGCTGAAACTCATGTGATTTATTTTATAGCTTTGCTTTGGAGTTTAGAGAACAGCACTGAAAAAGGCTGGGTAGCTTCAATACAGCATAGAGCTTGGAATCTCACAATACTGTATGAATCTGTTAAAGGTAGCTACAGACATTAGGTAAAGCGTTTCTGAAGAAGATCTGAGTAAAGGCTGAGATATAGTCCTTGAGGGGACCACCACAACTTATTCATAACACAATCTTCATTTTTTGATATATAACGCTTTTTCTAATCCAAAGAGAGATTTATTTCTGTCTGGCAGTAGAAACTGATATCGCTACTGCATACTTCAGCAGATTGGATAGGAAATGCCCTTTAAAAAATGCCCAAGATAATACTGCTGAAATACTTCTAAAGGCAAACTCTCCTTTTCCATGTCTGAAAACACGATATTTGAACACAACCAAGACACATAAAGTACCGTGAGGAGGCAGATTGTAACCCTCAAAATATCATCATCACCATCATTGCCGTCATTACGGCATTACGGTTTACATTTTGAGGAAATTAAAATGCTCCATCTAAATAAAGTCAATAGCTACATTTAGTTAGTATTTATAAATACTAGAAGATAAACAGATCACAAAAAGCTAAATAGCTTCAATACTTGGTGAGAAGCCACACAAAACACCTCCAAATACATACCTGTCTTGTATGAAAGTGCATTTGTTGTCTTCGATGTATACTTGGATGTGAAATGGTCTGCTGGTTTGCAAGTTCATTTGCTCAGTTTAGTATGTAATTATGTGCAGGTTAACACTAAATGTAGGTGTAGTGTTTAGTATCTTGAACAGTGTTTGAATCAATGATCCATGTCAATTTGTATTCTAAAGTCAATGTGGCATGAGCAGGTTTGCACAGTAACATTTATGTTACCAAGGTTGCACACAGGTAGACCACTGCCGGCTTCATTCTCTCTGTCCAGAAGCGAGACGAAAACGCTAGCACACATAGTGAATGTGAATGTGAATGTGTTTAATATGAATAGTCTGACCTCCATTCAGATGTCCATGGGCCAGCAGGAAATCAGCCGGAGAGGTGACAGGATTGATTGTGTGAATCTTAATCAGAGTGTTTTGTGTGCTCCAAACTCTGCTCTTTCAAACCAGGATTAGAATATCCTTTAATTTCATCATCTTTAATGCCCATCCATTCAGACACGACCATTCCACCAACTGTGCCGACCCAGTAGCCTTTAAAGGAGGAGTGGGGGTTGGCGTTTTATCATGAGAATGCACCCAGTCCATTATACCCCGGACTTCGAAATCAGGCTCAGACATTAGGATATTAATACAAAGGGCTGGCTTTTCCTAATCCGTCCATGCTATCAGGAGACAAAAACAGGAAAATAAAAAACAGAAGTTGGGCTGGAAAACGTGAGCCTGTAAAATGAAGGAGGACCATCCTGAAGTCTCTCACTTAATCATAGGCTGGTCAGGATGTTACTTTACCAGATGTTTTTCCATTACATCCCAACCAATATATATATATATACAGGGTGCGATTTGTGAAAAAACCAGAGGGGGGGATAATTTTGAGAAACATTTTAAAATGTTTCAAAATGAAGACGGACCCTGTGTATTTTGGTTGTTAATTATTACGATGTAATGGTGAAAATACTTTGGGTGGGGGGGATAATTTTTATCCCCACCGAGGATAAAAATAATTCAGCAGAGGGTAGGACATGTAAACCAGAGGGGGGGATAATCCCCACCATCCCCACCGGCAAATCGCACCCTGTATATATATATATATATATATATATATATATATATATATATATATACAATACATATACTCTAACAATAGACCTACTCTGACGCTAGATCTATCAAAGAATAGATCTACTTTATCAGTATAGACAGAAGTAGACAGCCGTACAAATTCTGAAGGAAGAAAACACACCCAACCAAACCGTTTAAATGTGAGTAGCTTGAAAGGTTAATGTTAAATGCTGATCCACAGAGTCATCACGACCACGCCATCCTCACAACGATCACGGCATCAACATGACAATACCCATCCCCCCCCCCCCCACACCCGCCCCGACAAACTACACCCCTGGCCGGCGTCTCCATGACGCAAATACAGCGATTTGCGACTTACTTCAGCATGTGCGTGGAGCCGTTGACCTGCGTGGCTGTGCAGGGCCCCCGGGGGCCCAGGAGAGAGGGGCGGCGATACCGCTTCCTCCCGCAGCACAGGATGATGAGGAAGGCCCGTCGGAAGGACTTGTTGAGGAAGGCGTAGAGGATGGGGTTCAGCATGGAGTTGATGTAGCCCAGCCACAGGCACGCCACCCACAGCTGGGCCGGCACAGTGTAGTCGATGAACGGGTCGACCACGTTGGTGATGAAAAAGGGCGCCCAGCACAGGCAGAAGCAGCCCATGATGATGCAAAGCGTCTTGGCCGCCTTGGTGTCCATGCGCATGCGGTGGTTGCGCTGGTTGGCGGCCGAGTCGCCGGCGTCGCCCGCCCGCTGCAACATGCTGATCTGCCGCGCGTGGGCGCGGGCCGTCACGTAGATGCGCTGGTATGCCAGCACCATGAGGACCAGCGGGATGTAGAAGGCCACCACCGAGCAGGTGAGCGCGTACGGCTTGTTGACCATGAAGACACACGAGGTGGAGTTGCTGCCCTCGCTGTAGCGTCGCTCCTCGACCTAGAGGGAGCCCGGCGGGGTAAAGGGGACATGGTTAGAGAACACATGGAGCACATACGCTCTTCAACGCCTTCGTGTGCTGCTACAGAAATTCCGAAAACTAAAAAATGAAACCCATTTGGGCTAAATGCAATGACGTAATTAGTCGTGGCAACACGAGTTAACATCGAAACCTTTAATTAAATGGCAAAGCTATTATTTGTCTGGCATTTAGGCTTTGATTTGGCTGGATGTTTTGTTTCTAAATGCTTTCCCTTAGACCGTAGAGGTGCTAACTAGCTGCTGTGCTGACGACTTTAGTTTTCTGTGGTACTGCATTCAGCTTCTTCGATCGTAGTTCCATCGGAAGAGGAGCCTATTAACAGTTCTCAATAAAAGTAAAAAATAAACCTTTTGATCAGACGTTCATGACCCAATAGCTCGTCCATGACCCTGTGTTTTAAATAATCACACAAAGCAGCTACAATGGATATCTAAATTCAAGGCCTGGAAGTCGGTGATCTTTGAAACATAATTTAGCAAAGTCCTTAGCAAAATGAAGGAAAACACAGTCAATACTGCACAATATACCGGCAAATTGATATTCTGCAAATGTTTTGCAAACCCAGCTGGATATTCTCAGAGACGCGCGAACACACACACACACACCCACACCCACACCCACACCCACACACACACACACACACACACACACACACAGAGACACACACACACACCGTTAAAGGAGGGGCGTTCTCCAAAGACCTTCAGTAAAACCTTTATTCCCCACTGTGCTGATCGAGAGCCCATAGAGCTAGAGAAGAGTCAGAGCAAACAGGAGGTCATTAATCACACAGACCTCTGGTCCTTCCGCTGAGCAACACCAGTATGATCAATTCCCACACTTCATTTCATGAATGGACCACTAGGGATTGTATCTCAAAGTGTTGCACGTGCAGTGTGCGCTCCATGGGGCATGCAAACAGTGACAGTTTTTTTCTGCTATACTACGTATTAAGTATTCATCCGTTCAGACGTCTGGTGTGTACTATGCAGTAGGAGATATTAAGTCTAATGGCTGGTTCAGTCTAAACGATTCTCAGATATTCCTCCACGATTTAACATTTCACACTATTAGATCACAGAATCATGAAATCGGGGTTTGTCTCGTCGGAAGACTGGCCACACTACAAACTTTGTATCAAAGATTCGAGTGCGATTTTCTAGAATCTTGACTTTGTATCGTTCACCTCACACGCAACTCGGCACTGTTCCTCAGCGTAGTGCGGTGAGGTCTAGTTAGTAAACACTGCCTGTGAGTTCCAGCTGTTCGCTGGATTCCCTCACGCAACTGGTGGCGGGGTTCCGCCACCATTCATTTCCACTCTGGCATGCCAAACTTTTCGTTGTGGGGTTTTCGAACGTCGCAGACAAAACAATCTCTGATCGCAAACATTTCACATTGCAAGACCTCGTTTCGTCGCCGACTTTTCAAAATTGTGTAGGATCCTGCAAATCAGGCCTAAATCGTGTAGTCTGAACCAGCCATAAGCAGGATCTTTAATCTAATGTATGTATATATCAAGATATACACAGTCAGATGTGGACATGTGTTTATAATTTAGTCCCTGTTCTGTCTCCAGGTATGGGGTGTTGATGTGCTGCCTGTGAGATAGAGATAGGAGAGGCGAGACAGATGAGTAGGGCGCTGTAGAGTAAATGCAGCTAGTTTTAAATGCAGCGGAAAAAGGAACCTCAGCAGCGGAATACGACGAAGCGGAACCAAGGCGACAAACATCACTTTTGAGTTGTCCCTTAAACGTTAACATTATTTCTGTTTAGAAACTGTTCCTCTTGGAGTTGTCAAATACAAACCTGTATCAGTCACGTCTCTACAGACTCCCTTCAGATAGTTGCTTCCATATCCACACTGATTCGGGTTTCCCTGACTGTGTGAGGACACAGGGTTATTTTTAAATAACGAGCCTGGTATAAAATGGCATGCAATGTGATGCCTGTATGGGGTCGGAAGCATTTCATGGCACTCCCTACCAAGGCTATTATTTACCTGCTACTATGGTAGAAAATTACTGAGGTTTAAAAGGAGCATAAGTAATATCTTGCCTACATACTAAACCAGTGTGGATGTTAACGTTAACTAGTTAATACTACAGTTAGAGTCAAACACTGCCTGCTTTATGAATGTATTCTACAATCACATACAGTGGTTATCAATTGTTTGAATGCATGCTTATTCTCTAAGTAGATTGTCATTGTGTTTACGTATGTCCTATCTTTATGTTAATCCCATGTGGCATAGGGATTTGTTTAAACATGGCTCATCTCATAAGCAAATGTGATTTATTATGTCTGTTTTAAATCAGTGTAATTAATAAGGTGACGAGTAGATTTCAATCACAGGTTTTTACTGCCCTACACATGATATTACTGTAATGTTTAGGATGTAAGTTCTTTACACTGTAATTTTCAAAATGCTAAATCTTTTCACTGTAATAGGCTAAGGACTCAGGGAAGGAGGATGAATGCATGTTTAGTTAATGGGTAGGGGGAAGACACACTGATAAGAATATAACCTGAGGCCTAATGCCAGATCAAGAGTTCTTTGCAAACCAACTCAGGTTTTTCTGTGCAAGTGACCCCAAAGTCTTAATCTTTCAAACCTTGTCCTTCTTGACCTGTCTTATTTTGTTAAACTGTTAAAGTGTGGGATTTTATCCACAACTGCACCTATTGATTGATTCATACTATCTTGTTATTTAGCAGACACTTTTATCTAGGGAGAAATACAGTGAATTCAGATGGAGGTCATTAAGGAGGACGTAGGTGTTAGGGCATCTTACACAATGACGCCTACTTGTTAGATTGCTATCCCAGTACCATTTGCCTGGGAGTCCAAGTATTATATCCTGGCCCGAAGACAAATTAAAAGGAGTACGAGTCATTGGTATTGTATCTGCATTCAGAGTCCTTGTTGGTGTTTGGCCCATGGTTCCGGCGGTGTTCCAGGGATCTGTGGTGGGGACAGGGCCAGGCTTGGAGGCGAGGTGTTGGGACAACATTCAGCGTTTAATGAGACCCTCAGAGAATGGCAAGTCACTTCATATGCTGGCCCTGATGACCCCACAATGTGGTTAAACGTGATTGTGTTTGAATTCATCGTGCATGCCTTTTTTCATTCAAGCGTTGCAAAGAATGAATGTAAGTCGGGATCTGTGTGCATTGCCGTCTGTGTGTTTGTTTGTGTGTCTGTACATGCAAGCACAACAAACACATAGACGCACAAACAAACACGCACCACACCAGTGGTGACGTAATGATGAAAACCTCTTAGTGCAGAGCGAGCGTGTCTGTGACAAAAGACAGGAAGTCAGGCAGGCGGACATAGAGACAGACAGGAAGGCAGACATGAATGTATAATTCAGCTCTGCGTTCCCTTGGTCAGATGAGTACTTTGTGTCCCCTCTCCTCTCTCAGCTCTCTTTTTGTCTCCCCCTGCCCCTCCTCCTTCCTTTTCTCTTCCCCTCTCCCCTCCCATTGTCACTTAACTTTACCATTCGTTCCCTCCTCTCCTCTCCTCCTTTTGTTTCTCCTCTACTGTTCCCTCCCCTACTCACCTATCTGCTCCTCCTCTTCCCTTCTCCCTCCTCACCCATCTTCTACTCCTCTCCTCGCTCCCTCTCCCTCTTCCTACCCTCCCCTCCTTCTCCCCTCTCACCTATCGGGCAGAGATAATGGTGGAACGAGCTCCCTGCCGATGTAGGCACCGCAGAGGTGCTCACCAGCTTCCGAAAAAGACTCAAGACTCCCCTGTTCAGAGTTCACCTAGGCTCTGCATAGCTACCCCGTCTACCCCTCCTACTTACTGTGTGTTGTACGTCCTGGCACTTAATGTACACACTGACTGTATGTCATATTTAATTATAGTACTTAGTTATGTAGCTCCTTATCCTAGCTATCTTTGTTGTATTTTTTTTCACTTTCTTATGAAAAATGTACTTATTGTAAGTCGCTTTTGATAAAAGCGTCTGCTAAATGTCCTTGATGTAATGAATGAAATTAAGGACATCGTTACAAGGACCATTCCAACGTGCTCAGACAACACTTACCACATGGTAGATGCCGATGCTGTTCCAGCCTTGCATTATGGGTAGGAAGGAGATGAAGGTGGGGATGACCCAGCAGCCCCCGATCATCAGTGTCACCCGCAGAGGTGTCATCTTGTTGTGATAGACCAGCGGCTTGCAGCAGATCGCATAGTACCTGCCCCCCCCCCCCACACACACACCCACACACACACACACACACAAACATAGTTGAGTTGTACATGATGCAACTTATGTCAATATTGCAATATAACAAACACGTATGTATCTGCGTGTGCTTGTGTGTGTGTGTGTGTGTGTGTGTGTGTGTGTGTGTGTGTGTGTGGGTGTGTGTGTGTGTGTGTGTGTGTGTGTGTGTTTATCCGGCTCCTCGCCAGTGTAACCCTTGGTCCAGACCCGACAAAGTTCAAGCCATCTTAACAAAACAGAACAAGATAAAACAACCCCATCCGCCATGCAGAATACAAGAGCAACACATTGCATGACTAGTCATATTGGACATGTTTGCCTGTGTGGAAGTCTGTGTACGCCCTTGGATATGAATGTGTGTGTGTGTGTGTGTGTGTGTGTGTGTGTGTGTGTGTGTGTGTGTGTGTGTATGTGTGTGTGTATGTGTGTGTGTGTGTGTGTGTGTGTGTGTGTGTGTGTTTGTATATGTGTGTGTGTGCTTGTGAGCGAACTCCTTTGCTGAGCGAGATGTTTCCTTAAAGAGATTAAAGGACAGCCAGATGCTTCAGCTTCAATTAAATCAACCACCCCCCTCTGACCACCGCCCATCTTCAACACAGACACATGTATTCATTCATGATTCAAAGGGAAGGTGGATGGACTGATGGTCTGCCAGGGTCACTCTACCAAACTCCATGATACCCCAGGACCGTGCCCAGTAGAGTCTTCAACGGCTGGAAACTGGGAGCGACCAAGTACAGCCACGGTCTTCTCGTGGTGGACACACCGGGAGCTGCCTTATACAACCACAGTATTCTACTGGTGGACATTATTCACTGCAAATGCTTTCTTGAGAAATTCTAGACAACATTTTATTGATCTCTTACTTCCCTGGTGTCTCAAACTGAAGGCTTGTGTAGATGTCAGGCTGGTTCTCATCTCCTGGAGGATGAACGCTTTCATTGAATGATCGTGTGATCAAGAAGTGATTGTTTCCCCTTCCTCCATGAATCCTTGGATCACCTTGTCTAATTTATAATGGAGTGTAAGAGGAGGGGCTTAAAATCCAGAAGTGCATCATCAACCTGCCTCTGATGGCTTAGTTAGTGATGACTCATGCTTCAGACCTGCCACTGTGTGCTTTGGTAACTCCATAGAAAACTTGAAAGGTAGCAATTTAAAAACGAATAAACATGCATAAATCTGTATTAAAATATCACATCCCGTCCCTATTGTGTCCGTGATGGTATTAAGAATGTACGTATGTTTTGACATTAAGAGATTCATTTGGGTGTCTAATGTGTCGGTATAATCCTGTGTCAGCCTACTCCCAGTGAGAGCTGTTCCACAGTAATCATTGACTCCGGAGAGAGAGGGAACTTAGTGTCTGGCTTGAAAGGCACTCTTGAATTAGAAAAAGGTCAAGAGCCTCTACTTCCACACGTCCTGCTGCAGTTCTGCTGAATGGCTGCAGACACACACACACATACAACCACACACACAAACACAACACACACACATATACACATAAACGGAAGACCCATCCGCACAGAGTGGGCGTCACACACACATACAAAAACTTAAGCAGACGCACAAACACACACACACAAACATACACACACACACATACACACGCACACACAATCACACACACACACACACACACACACACACAAACACACACACACACACACACACACATACACACACACACACAAACACACACACAAACCTAAGCACATGCACACACGTCCACACAGACCTTGCAGTGGATTAGCATAAGGCTAAGGACAGCTCCACTCGCCATGGTCAATGTTTAGCTTTTCTGCAGATCTGCTTGACATTGGATCAGGTATTAGATGAGGCTCACTGCCAACGCTGGCTACCGCGTTACGCACAGTCCATGGCGAATAGCGGCTGACATGCTACGTGCGACAAAACCTTTTGACCACAAACATATATATTTTCACTTATTTCCGTGCCTCTGCAATTTCAATGTGTCACTTGCCAATAAAGGTGGTTGAATGTTATACCATTTTTTCTAAACTCCCCCCTGCCGCCATAACTTCATCATCATCATCACTGTGTAATTAATCTTGGGATTGTGAGTCATATAATTAGTACTGTTTACTATGAGGCGACCAAGTGAAACATGTCATTAAAGAGCAGCTAAGGCACGATGATTAAGATGTAGATAGTAAACAAGGTGACGATGAGGGCAATTTAAAAGCTGTATGATCAGGCTCGGTTTCATCTCAGTTTATTCAGGCTAATCATTTCCTCCTCTGCTTTTCCTTACACTGCATCCGGTCAGCAGGTCTATTTTCTCTCTATCTATCACTCACTCTCTCTTTCCCTTTCTCTCTCTGCTATTAACTCCCCCCCCTCTCTCTCTCTCTCTCTCTCTCTCTTCCTTGGGCATCACTCTCTCCCTTTTTCTTTTTCTTTCTTGTCCTATTTTTTCTTGTTCTTATCCTTTCTTATGATTTATATCACTGTCACAGTCGGGCTCTCTCTCTCCATCTCGCTTTTTGCTGTCTCCCTCTCCTTCTATCTGCAAGTATCCCCATGTCTGTCCCTCTCTCTTATAGCCTGTCCACGCAGTACCCTTTCTATATCTTTTCCTCTGTCAGTCCTGGTCTGTCATTATCTCCCTCATGGCTCTGTAAACCCCGCCCCCAATGTCTCACATGATTGCACGACTGTGGAAATCGAGTGCGCTCTCTTGTGCATCTCTGTCCCTTCCTCACTCTCTCTCTCTCTCTCTCTCCCTCTCTGTCAATCATTCTGAGTGCTGTGTGCTCATTTCTCTCCCTTTTCAGAGCACTTTTTTCCATCAGTATTTTCTCTCTACTTTCATCCCTCTATCCTCCTTTCAAACCATTCTAGCAAACCCTTTTTTTTCTCTCTCTGGGTTGTTTTGGTGTATTTCATTCGTCCCTATGAATGTCTCCCTCGCTGCCTGTCTCACACTCCCCCTCAATCTTCCTTCCCTCTGTCTGTCTCTCTCTCTGTCTTGAAGATAATGTATATCTACCTTAGTGGTTCAGTCTTAAAGCCTCTTTGCCTGCTTTTTACTTTACTTTCATCATGCAGTGCTTTTTCATTCCCTTTCACTTCCTTGGCGGTCACTCTGTTTCCTTATATTATTTTGCCATCTCCCTCTTCCCCTTCCCTCACTACAGCACTGTTGATGGCGCTTTCTCTCTATCTACATCTCTCTTAGTCGTTCTCTCTGGCTCTTTCTCCCCTTTTTTCTCTCTCCGGCTCTCCATGGCTCCTTTTCCTCCCCCTTTCTCTCAATGTGTATCTATGTCTCTCTTTTGCCCTCTATCTCTCTCCCACCCTCTTTGTTTATATCTCTCCCCCCCCTCTCTCTCCATCTATCTATATCTCTCCTCCCCTATAGGTGTGTCTCGATGTTTGAGACATCGCTGGAGGCTCTGCGTCAACTTCTAATCCTTCTCTAGTCACTCCTTCTCCCCCTTTCCCTGTCTCGCTATCTCCCCCTTCTATAGATCATTCTTTCCCTCTCTATTTCCTCTCTCCTCAGCATCTTCCATATTTATACTGCAGCTGTTCCATTGTCCCTTCTCTCGTGTTCTCTCTCTCTCTCTCTCTCTCTCTCTCTCTCTCTCTCTCGCTCTCTCTCTCTCAGACGCCCACGCCCACACACAGTAATGGAGCAATCAAATATGTTGTTTGTGAATGCTTGAATGTCAAGCATTCACATGTCATTGTTATGGATCTTTCCGCACATGCATCCAAGTGTGGGTGCTTGCACGCGTGTTTACTTGTAATTGTTTTTCTCGGTCATGATTGATTCCTGGTTTCCATTTAGGTCTTTCCATCAGCAGCTAAGCTGAACCTGTGAGATCCCAAACAAACAGACCGGGGTACTAGCTGGGACTGGTAGGGCCGAGTGGGTGACCCTACTTTGGGTAAATGCTGTTTGTTGGGTCCCCTGGCTGATCCTGTGGTGGACTTCAAAGCAAGGTTGACTTAACTGTATTCCTCCCCAGGGGGGGATAGTTTCTGCCATGGCTGCTCTGCGCAAGATAGAAACATTGTGTACAAATAGAATAGAAAATGAAATATGTGTCAAAATATTAAACTATATTTTGTGTAAAATAGAGAGTTTGTCATGCCTCAAGCAAAGCTCCAGCACTATACAGCAGCATTATTGAAATATGTGCAATGCACTTTATTAACAGCACATTTTTTTGAACATTACATTTTACAGCAAAGTGACAGATACAACTACAGGGTATATTTTTGGAAGAAAATGCAGCGGGCCAAAATATTTCCATAAGAATTTTAACATTCTAATAAGCTGAGATATTAGTAGGAAAGCAATTTCTTTGTAGCAGCATGTTATAAAACATAAATGTACAAACTTTACCAGCTGCTTTGCCATCACACTCACTACTCTCGTTGTTATTTATGCTTAATTACATCCCATCCTAGTATTTATTCCTTAAATGCCTATTATTTGTTTCAATGTTTTGCCTTTTTGAAGAGGTTCCAGGAGTTAATGACTTATTGTGTCTATTTAATTTGTTTTTCATACTTGTGAATCAACCTTGATGCAAATCCTGATTGTGGTCTTATCGTCTGATTGTGGTCTTAACAGATTAATTACGACAAAAAGTCTTTGATCTGCTGAAGTGCTTTGTAAACATTATTCTAAGCAATGTCCATATTATTAAATGTAGCACTGCAGAAAAGACTAAAACTACTCCATACACACATAAGTATCTCATCCATACTTCCATCCGCAATCAGATTCTGTGTAGACCATGGCCGCTAACAAATGGACTTCCAACGCCCCCCAGGTGGTTCTCAGATAAGGTTAGGTTAACCGAGTTTCAATCTGAGTGTGATTGGTTTTATGCGTCAAACCATACTCAGACCCCATCATTCAGCTGGTCTCAGGTGAGGTCTTAGTATGAAAAGCAGCTTTTCCATTACTGATTTGTATACACACAGACTGCACTTAGATATTTGGGGTGGGCAATCATTTTTCATTGTGGGCAAAATAAGAAATTCCGAATGCCTTTGAGGGCAGAGGAATTAAAAATTTGATTGGATTGTATAAAACATATTGCTGTAACTCTTATTAAGCATTTGTAATTAAAAGCCACACAAATTAATGTGAATAAAATCATTGAATTCACCATGTGCACAACGAAAATACAGATTCGACAGTTTGCACTGAACTTGAACAGGTGAATGAAGTGCAGCCACATTTGATAATGTAGGGTAGGCATTACAACCCTGACTTAGAAAAGAGTAATCAGTGGGAGGAGCTAAGTCTCTGATGGGCTTGATCAGGTGTAACTCCTGTGGCAATGCACAGCACAGCTGACAGGTGTTCACCACAGGGAGTGGATCTGTATCTGAACTTGTTATATTTCATCAATGAGAAAGTTGAATTACAATGCCAAACAAACTCATGGGCCTCATCACGATCACGCACACACCAGCAGTCTTTACAATAAAAGTTTAATAAATAAATGAATAACGTGTTTCATTAAGAATTAATTCTTATTTTTTATAAGAATTAATAAAAAAATATTTGTTCATAGATATTTATTTCTATTTGAACTCGCGAGCCACTCAGAACTGGCGGCCGTAGTTTGCCCCCCTCTGGCCTAGATGATTGTGAAATTCAATGTTTGATTGTGAAATTCAAGCTTCCTACTTCATTTGTTGTACCTCTTTCTTTAGGGATCAACAAACATTGAATTTATTCTGCGCTGATCGGATAGGACAGGGTGTTGGACAGGCAAGGACAGACTGTCATGGTTGGTTTTGGTTGTCGGGTAATGTGTGGTAATGTGCCTAATCACATGACACGGTAAATCGTGTGTTCTCCAAGAAGGGCGTGATCATGGGGCTATATACAAATCTCACTCTCTCCCACATGTTCTCTATCTCTCGCCCTCTCGGACGCTTCGGGGTCAGGACTTCAGAGTGTCAGTGCTTACGACTACACGAATACACACTGACATGATCATACACACACAATCTCTCTCTCTCTCTCCCCCACACACATCAACATATATGCAAACACACACACACAGCAACACACATTGACATTAAATAAAGAAACACATGGACACACACACACAGACGCTTACACAGACACACTATGATGCAAATCAAATAACACACACACACACACACACACACACACACACACATCAACTCTCTCTGACACACAGAGACTGACCGGTCAAGTGCGATGCAGCAGAGGTGCATGATTGAGGCGGTGGTGAGCAGGACGTCCAGAGAGGTGCGGACCAGACAGAAGGTCTCTCCATAGATCCAGCTCTGGGTGACCAGCTCGATCGCCCCGAACGGCATCACCAGCACTGACACCATCAGGTCGGCGAACGCCAACGAAACAATGAAGTAGTTGGTCTTGATTTTCCTGCAGGAGAGAGAGAGGGTTAGAGATAATGACATAACTTTTCTCTACGATAATAGGCTTAAAGGTGCTGTAGGTAAGATTTGACAGCTACAATTTGTAAGAAATTACATTATTATTCTCTGCTATTATAAGTAGAACTTGAAATGTGCTGTCTGTCTATTCTGGTTGACTTAGCCTGTTTCTATATCAAACAATGTAGATTTTAGAATGTGCTGTTCCCTGATTGGATGAGGGAATCCATCTTGTCTGTCAATGACAGGTGTGTGAATGTGCTTCTCAATTGTGGAGAAACGCAAAGACAAAGGGAGCCAAGAGGTAGGGGACATTTGTTTGGGATGCTAATAGCTCCCTGGTGTTCTTTTGGTCTCTCTCTTTACAACTCTGAAATATTACAGCACCTTTAATGTGCTTGCACAATGACCCAACAAACATTAACATTAGGCCGTTGGTGGTGTTTGGCAGCTGGCAAGTGTTTTTTTTGGAGGGTTTTATTAGTCAAAATAAAAATAAATTTAATTACATCATTTTTAATTATATGTTTACATATACAGTTCCGATGGTAATAAAACACTTTTAATTTAATTGGAATTAATTGAGAGAAATTGAAAGAAAGGAAATAATTTATACTTTGTTAAATTGCACTGCAACTGTACACATATTCTTCTTACATTAGTTCACCCAACTACTAAGTAGGATTAATTTGTACATTGTACATACATTATATTTTTATTGAACAAACATTATTGAATTGAGCGAAATATGTTTGTATAACAAGGTCATTTTAGGGATTAAGAAAATAAACAATTATACCGTTATGAGGAAGCCACATAACTCCCACAGCTAATTCTCACCAGAAAACACAAGAGAACAATGTTGAAATGAAAACAGTGAAAAGGTAAATGTGTGACAAAAAGATCAATGATTAAAATGGATTGCCATTAATTGTAGTAATCTTTGATCCATGTACTGTAGTTTTAATATGTTTGGGTTTGACGTTATGATGTGAATGTTCCCTCTTCCTGTTGGCATTGGAGTATTTCTAGTTCTAGATGGTAAGAGTCTTCAGTAATGTTGCGTGTCACTTAAGATGGAGGCTGTTTATGTGTAACAGGAAGTGACACGCTGCTAACCCAGACTCTCAAGTGATGAGTGAACGCTGCTTACATCGTCAAGAAGTTTTCCACAGAGCAAGCATATTATACGGCAAACACACGTTTCACAAATAGTCTTGTAGAACTGGAACGGTCTAATATTCAACATAAATCATTATTATGCTTGATAATAACTAAGGGGACCCCCAGGTGAGATAACTGTAGTGATATTCAATCAATCAATCAACCAGAACCTTAAAAAAATCAACCCCATGACAAAGATATATGGCCTGTTCAAGACCTTGTTCAAAGTGTAACTGTGATTAAGGACTTTACAAATACAATTTACTTGATGTGCCTTGACCTATATGTAAATAAAATATAAATGGTTTCTGCACAAACTGTCTTCTTGCCTCACTGAAGTCTGCCAAATTTGTTCACACAACATCGGTTTAATACCAGTCAGTAAATGAAAGATTCCACACATTATCACAACACGAAAAAGATGATACATCGCTGGGCACAGCCCCTCTAGGTTACGGAACAGGTCAACAGATGGCGGAGAGAGAGAGTACCGTATGACTAATCAAAGGCGATGGATGGGTTGGATGGGCGAGACACTAAGGGTTTTACTGGTAGGAAGGGAGAGAGAGTGAGACAGAGAGAGAGAGAGAGGGAGAGAGAGAGAGAGAGAGAGAGAGAAAGAGAGAGAGAAAGAGATAGAGCGAGAGAGAGAGAGAGAGAGTGGGACAGTGAGAGGGTAACTCAAGGAAAAAAAGATAGTCAATAGATGGAAGAGTGACGCACACGGACAGACAGAAGAGAGAGAAGAGAGAGAGAGAGAAAGCGAGTGAGAGAGAGGGAGGGAAAGAGAGAAAGACAGATGTTTTGCCGGAAAGAGGTCATAGGAGAATACACACACATACCCCCCCCCCCCCCCCCCCCCCCCCCCTCCCCCCCCCCCACACACACACACACACACACACACACACACACACACACACACACACAAACACAGCATACTTTTTGTTTACAGCCAACTCAGACAGCCAATGCCTCTGAGAGTTAATGGGTCAGGTTGGTTTACTCATGCAGGCTACCAGTTATCAACGAGTGATGGAGCGATCAATACATCAGCCAGATAGCTGTTCAGTGTAGGCAGCTGGATGCTCGCAACTGAATAGAGCTAACAGACACAAACGCAGACTCATAGAAGAGACAGTTAGCCAATGGAACCCAATGACCAATAATTCGTACTACAGGGTGTTTTTGCAGAGATGATAATGGTTTATTGTTGCTATAATTTCGTAATTTAACTATAGCCGATAATCCAATGATTTATCTTAAATGTTGCCTCTGCCATTAATAAAGTTAATTATATCTAAAAGCGACTTCAATTGAATCTAGATTCAGGTCATTTAGCTGGGCTCAAGGAGCCTTCTAGTAGACAAGTGCTGAACCCAGTGCCAGAGTCAACTCTAACCACAACACCCTCCTTTTTTCCTTTCAATGCTTGCTTTAAAAGCTTTACAAGGTGGAACAACAAGCCTGCCAACTAGCAAATTGATTTTAGGAACAGCAAATAAAACCAGCTAGGCAGTCATCACACACACACGCATGCAGGGGATGGCGCCAAATCCTACAGGAGATATACAGAATAGGACATGTATCTATATATACATTACATACAATACGATATATATTGTATATATACAATATGTACACTGTATTTGCACTACAAATAACTATAGCGTACTCGAATTACGAATTAATACACTGTTAATGCTCTTATTGAAGCCTGTTTTTGCATTGCTCCACAACTACTACTATGACTTCAACAATATTTATAGACCATTCCCTTGAATTGAGGGTAAAAACAACTGCAGGCCTTAAGGTGTGGAAGTGAGCCTGCACTTAAGTCAGAAGGGTTTAAAAACAGCCTCATTGCCTGAAGATGAATTGTGTGTATTTAGAATGGGGAGGATAAGAGAGGGGAGGGGAGGAGTGGGCTGAGAAGGGAAAAGAGAAGAGGAGAAGGCAAAGAGATGCCCAAGAGGGAGGGAAGGAGCAAAGGGGAGCCGACGACAGGAGAGATGGAGATGAGAGAAGGGCAGAAATGAGAAGAGAGGAGAGGAGAAAGGAGTGGAAAAGAAAGGAGAGGAGGGGAAAGAAGTTGGAAGGAAAGGAGATGGAGAACAGAGGAACTGAACGGAGAGAGAGAGTATATTGCGGGAGAGGAGAGATGAGGAGGAGAGAGGAGAGAAGGAAAGATGACACAAGTGGGAAGGAGAGGGGAGGTCAGAAGAGGAAAGGAGAGAGGGGAGGAGAGAAACGAGAAGAGCGGAGATGTCGACAGAGAGTGAAGCGGGGAGAGAGGGTGAGATAATAACACCAAGGCACAGAGAGTTTTCACATGAAATATTGATTCACTGTGTTTCTGCCGGGTTTTAACATGTGTCACCTGACCTCCCTACTTCACTAAGGAGCAGCTCTGGACAGGGTGACAGCTAGCAGTACCCCATCACTTGTCAGGCTCTCCGCCTGTCTCACCTGCCTGTCTGTCTGTCCTTCCACTTCTAGGCTGCCTGAACCCTGCCTGCCGGTCTCCGTCTCGGACTGTCTGTGTTCACGTGTCATCTGTGTCTTGATGTGAATGGGATAAATGGGAAAAATCAACACTTTGACTCAAGCGCTTTTCAAGATGTTGCATTGGTGCCACAGGTTGAGTTTGGAGACTACCTGCAGAAAGTGCATACATACACTTTCTGTCCCTCCCCTTCGGACCCCTGTCGCCTGTCTGTCTCTGTCTGTCATTCTGTCTGTCTTCCTGCCTGAACCGCCTCTCTAGTTGTTGGATACTCGTCTAACTTTCTAGTGGATATCCGTCTCACCTGCCTGTCCGTCATTCCTTTTCTGGGCTGTGTGACCCCCTGCCTGTCACTCTGTCCGTCAGATCATTTGTGAGGTTCAGAGCTTGGAGGCAGCCACATTGCACACAGTGTGTGGGGGGTAGAGAGACTGAGAGGTGGAGTGAGAGAGAGAGAGAGAGAGAGAGAGAGAAGGAGAGAAGGAGAGAGATAGGGAGGGATGGAAGGCGGGAGGGAACGATAGAGGGAGTGCAGTGAAAGCAGTGAGTCGCCGTGTCACTCTTTTCTCCACAGGGATGTGAGACATTACTGTGGTGACTTTGACACTTAGCAAGGTGGCACAACAAACACACACACGCACACACACACACACATATTGAAAGACAGACACATACATGCACAGACACACACACACACACACTGAAAGAAACACACAGACACACAAACAGATGCGCATGTACAGACACTTACATGCACACACACATACCGAGAGCTACAAAGCCACACATAAACACACGCAAATGCACACACAAACACACACACACACACACACACACACACACACACACACACAACAAACACAGACACACACACACAACCATCATAATCATCATGACAGCACCACTGGGATACAGTTCACCATGAACAGTTGGATGCCTTTTCAATCAAAATGTCTGAAAAAGGACAATAGGACAGACAGGCAGACTGGCAGTGACGGACACAAAAACAGAAAGAGCGAAAGACCATGGACAGACAGACAGACAGACAAAGGCGGGCAGACAGACAGACAAACTGAAAGACAGACAGACTTTAAAAGAGACAGGTAAACAGGCAGACATAAATAGATAAACAGAAGTTGAGAACGATGGGAACAACAAAGCAAGGATCAAAGAGTCGTGAAAAGAGAGAGATAGAGGTAGAGAGAGAGATAGAGGTAGAGAGAGAGAGAGAGGTAGAGAGAGAGAGACAGAGAGAGAGAGAGAGAGCGAGAGAGATGGGGGGAGGGGGCCATGCTGACAGCATCAGCCCCCCTGACAGCCACGGCAACCTGCGTGCTCTCCGGCTGTCAGGGAGAGCGCACGCCGCCCGCCGCCCAACGCGTCGATACTAAGTCACGGTGACAGGATGGAAACCGTGGCAACTACCTTGCGGGTCTCCCTAACCTAAGACACAGCAGAGCAGTGACTCTCCAAAGGTGCAGCCTTTGTTTGCTGCATAGCCACCGCTGATTTAAGATGTTTCAGCCCATGACGTTTACCACTAACCCTCACCCTACCTGCCCATTCATATTATTATAATTATAATAGTAAGATTATTATTTTATATCATTTATTACATAACACTATTTTAATCTTCAAGTCTTATATACTTTATTATAATAATACTTATAATATAATATAATCTTCAAATCTATGTGTTTATACGTTTTTTGTAATTTTATATATTCAATTTGTATCCATTCAAGACTTGACAATTTCCTGTCTGGGATCAATGAAGTACTGCCTTATCTTATTATCTTCAGTATACGGTGATAAGGTGTAAATTATGCATAAATATACTAATATAGTTATAAGATAGGACCTTTATTGACTCGCGGAGAGTGGGCGTTCCCAGAGTTCAGTGGCATAGCCAGGAATTGATTACAAGGGAGGTTGATAACGTTTCAGATACATACTTGGCTTTAGAACATATATATATATATATGTTAGGCTTTATGCAAAATAAATATTGATAGACGTTAAAAGCTTCTGTTTATTTTAGATTTGTATCAATTAACCAATTTAGACATGGCCTATAAATCTTATTAAAATGCTGATGATACACAACTTTTCTTCATATTCTAGATTTCTAGATTTCAGAGGTTTTGTTTTCATGGGGGGAATATCAAATACGCAATGACATTTCAAATTAATCAAATTAAATTTTAGGCACATTCTGCTGCCCCATGAGAGAGTCATCCGTTCCCAATCTTGTTGGGGGGCAAAGGCACCCCACGATCCTAACCAGAAATTCAAGGCACACCAACGTAAACTTTTGAACCATGATTTAAAAAAACATCCCACATTATTATTAACAGGATATAAAAAAGACCCCCTTATCAGCAATTGTACGTAATATTTGACCCACAGCAGACAAAAACTCAAACGGACAATCTACGTAATTTGTTGAATATGCACCTATGTACCCAAGGGGACAGGGTGAGGTCAGGTGAGGAGGGGTTTGGTAGAGGTTGTAAAATGTCAAGGGTGCTTGGGGTGAAGTCAATGCAATATGGTGAATGAAAAAAAGTACTTTTTTTTTTTTATGTGACTTACCGTGAATTCATATACATGTCATTAGGAGCTGCAGTGGTCAGAGTTTCTTGCTCTACGATACCTACAAGTAGTGGAAACTGGGGTATCTGCTATTAGATGGATGCTTTCATCAACAACGTCTTTCAATACAAAGAGGTCCATGCCTTTTCCTTTGGAGAGCGAACCCATGACCCTCTGAGGTTGTTGAGGACCCACCTTAGCTGGCGGTCCTTGCATACGGCCGTCATGACCAGCAGATTTCCCAGAATGCTCATCAGCATGACCAGAGACAGGAAGCAGATGAGGGCCAGCGTCTTCACCATCCCGTTGCTATGAAAACACAGGAAGCAAACAAGAGGTGTGTGAGTTTATGTGTCTGCGCGTGCGTGAGCATGCGTGTGTGTGGGTATTTTTAAAGCCAAGATAAATTGTTGGTGGTGGAATTTTTGTAACTGACAAGTGACATTTGATCACAGTCACTTAACAGTGTGTACCAATGTCATTATGGTGCAGGTAGTTGCATGGGGAATCATGCAGAAGGGTTCATACAGGTGGACTATCCACAATAGGGATCCAACCTTGTACATTTTATCCACTGGAATTCGAACAGACTAGACAAACTATACTATCTTGTCGAGGGAAAATGCATCATTTTCTGGTTCATTTCGTCCACAGAGAGATGCAGATGTATGATGCAAGACCCCTTCCCAGGCGTTTTTTAGCAGCGTATGACACTGCAGCACTGATCAGTCTCCATGTGCTGAAGCCTTTATCATAATCAGCACAAGCAGGATTATTCATGTGTGGTTTCCCCAAATATGCCCCAAAAAGAGGGTGAGTCTTGTGCCCTCCGAAATATTCCTCCTCAGCCTCCTGCCTCCATGGTTACAGTGCTGGGGGGGACCCGATCACTGGCATCGTGATTGGGTAAAAACGAAACCTTAACAGATGTAGAACCTGAGCGGACAGTCCGTCTGGCGATGGCCTACAGAAACACTTTAAGTCATTCACATCACACAGAGCTGCCTCCTCCTTTCATCCTTTCCACCTCACATACCTCCCTCATTCACTCCCGCACCCACCTCGCCCTCTCAGGTCCCCTGACATCAATCACTTAGTCACCATCCCTCTCCTACTCACTTACCCACTCTATTGACACGCTGACTTATTCACTCACATCAATCACCCACCTTAGTCTTTCACTCAACTCACACACCTCCCCTTACTCACTCACTCACTCCCCTCCGTCACCCACTTCCTGCCACAGGCTCCCAGTCACAACACAGTTCTGTAAGGAGCATGACATGTGACGGAAACCACATTAATTCAATTAAATGCATCTATTCTCTGCTGCCCCCTTGACATCGCTCTATCTTAAAACGGCGGGTCTGATATTATGTTGTCTGATATCCATCACGGTCAAATGATTTTCCTTCAAAAACGGAGTGCTTCAAAATCTGTTTTCTTTCCTGTCGCCCTGGCAACGGCTCCAACAGCGCCCCCCCCCCCTCCCATATTAGGAGTACGATGACGGAGCCACCTAGATGATGTCATGTAGGACACCTTGAAGAGATGGTTGAGGTTCAGGAGAGGCCATGTATCTGATAGGTTCACTACCAGACTCTGCAACGCTTTTCCTAAAGCCTCCTAGGGACGTCTGTATTTAACACAAACACACACAAACAACCCACATACTGTAAACATAGGCAACCATGCACACTGCCACGCATACAATAGACCCACACAAACATGCATACAATGTGCACATACACACACATAGCAAGGACACTCACATACTGCAGACACAGACAACCCTGCAAACCAGCACACATACTGTATACACACAACATATTCATAAAACAAACAGTTCACACAAACACAGATACCAGACACACAGAGGCCAACACATATCACACACACATTCACACATAAACATGTCAACGCCCACCTATATGACACACATACATGTGTGTTTCATGCTTGTCGTCTTCATCATCTAGTGACTAATACTTTGATATCATTGTATCCTCACAATCACACACAAAGACACGCAAGACGCAAAAGACAAAGCGTTGATGAAAGTCCTGATGTGTGACCCACCGTCTCCTGAGCACTAACCAGTCACCTCTCCACCCTGGTCCAAACCATCCACCACGGTAAACTTCACCTCCGCTCTCGGAGATGAGAAGAGAGCGCGTTTGTGTTGCTTTAATGATCTGTGTTTGTACCGATCCTCTGGGTTGTTACTGTGCTTGTTGCGTTGTGAAAGCGCATTCCCTCAGTATCTGGCGAACGACTCAGGGTTGAGCGGCGGGATCACAGATGAGGTCTGGTCTTTGATCTCTCCTACAAAAAGCCCGTCTATCAGAACAAACGCTAATCAGAACACACGCTAACAGCTTGCGGTATAGACGTATTATTTACACGCACCCACGAGCACACACAGAGACACAGACACATGCACAGACACAGATTGTGAGACACACACAAATACACACACACAGACAAACACACACACGCACACAGCTCTACAGAGACACACAGACACGTGCGCACACGAAGACCACACACACACACACACACACATGCGCGCGCATACAAAGACACAAAGACAGACACACACTTAGACTAAATAGCGACACAAATTCAAAAAAGAGACACACACATACACACACACACGCACACACACACACACACACTCACTCACATGCATATAAAACATGAAATACCACAAGACTAATACTTTATTGATTGGCGGTTCCAGTTCCTAACATTGCTCCATGGCATGTTATGGTCGGATTACCGTTTTTGGTTTGCTGTTCTGCTACTCTCTCTCTCTCTCTTCCCACCCCCTAAAAATCGTACCTTAAAGTGACCTACTTCAAGGAGCGGGTGCACCTTGCTATAGGATGTTTACAGTTGAGGCTGATGAGGCTGATTGATGGGGATCAAACCAAGTACCTTAAGACTGAAAATCAGGGACCCTTATTAAGAGACTATCCGGGAATATAGAGAATGAATAACTATTATAAGACTGCTCTATAAGAGTTACATTGTCCGCTCCAGGTGATGAGGGTGAATGGTTAGTAATCGAAGATATGTGTCGGACAGCTGGCTGACAGGAGGATCTGCCAGATGTGATGTGAATGAACAGCCCTGCTGTAACATTCATTTATGCAAAGACGCACGCACGCACATGCACATGCACACGCCGTGGCCAGTATGCAGCTGTCACCGGCTGCCTCTGCAGGCTGGGAGCTTGCATACAAATGTACAGAGCACACTGTAATAATCTGAGGTATTTTCAATGGATGACGCAGGCTTTAGAATTGAGGTGTTAGGTGTTTATTAATTGATCCAAACTGAATAACCCTTCCTTCCTAACAATGTGTTCTACACCAGGAAACAACAAAGGGGGTTCAGCCCCCAAAATAACCCCCCCGTTCCTCAACACAACACAAAAACAATGAGCGCAGAACACAGCTACTTTTAGTATAACGCAACTGAACTAAAAGAACAATTAAACAGCACATGTCAGGCACTTTTTGTGATGCTACAATATGTATACAGAGCGAGAGAGACTGAGAGAGACTGAGAGAGAGTGAGAGAGAGAGAGAACAAGACCATATCATAAAGGAAGAAAGAGGGAGCGAAACAGTTGATTTACAGTGGCAGCAGACCAAGAGAAATTGACAGCTAGAGAGAGAAAGATTTAAAGAGAACGCTAAAAATGATAGAAAAGATGACAGTAACAGCTAGAGGTCGAAAGCAAAAGGGCAAGCAAGTGAGTGATACATGAACGTACAACGACCCTGAATACACCTGATACAGCTGACCTTTGAGCGTCCGTTGAGGTGAACACACACGCAAAATCACACTGAGCAATCAGCCCGGATACGACATAATGGAGGTAAATGGGGGGGAGGGGGGGATACGCTGGGGTTGACTTCTCTGAACCTCCAGGGTATCAGGTAGCTGAGCCCCCCAGGCAGTCATCGAGAGCAGGGCTACTCAACCTGTAGCGAACCCCTAGAACTGATAGGAACTCACCCAGCCACTGTTTCTGATGAGCATTACATCACTGGCATAGGCCTGCGGCATTTTATGGGGAAGCCGTGTTCAGTGTTAATGCAAAAACATTGAAGAATAGATAGAAGGCAAATGTAGAAGCTACACTCAAAAGAAAAAAAAGACCGTTTCCGTTGATATATGTCCTGCAATTCCATTCAAATGACTTTCTTTCACAGCTTCTTTCCTTCCTAGCTTCCTACCTTACTCATTTCCTTCCTCCATTCCTTCCATCCTTCCTCCCCTCCTACCATTCTCCTCCACTCCTCCTCGTCCAAACCAGGATGGAAAATTAAGCTGTCTTAATGTTGGTGGAGTCAGCAGAGATAAATCCAACCTCATGACATTGCAGTAAACAGGTTATTCAGTGCAATTCTATACGTATAATCAACTGCAGTGCACAGCCATGATTAGACATGCGGGCTAGGTTTGTAGCCATGGCTCGGGTCGTAGCGTTTTGAAGGCAGAATATAATTGTTGGCCGACACTGCTGTAGCCTAGGCTGTAGCATCCCATAATTGCAAACAACAGCAGCAAGACAGCAATGGTGTTTGGCCCTGGGAAAACAAGTAGTCTAGTATGCAGGCGGTGACCCCAGTTTTCTCTTTGTGGAGAACAAGGCCAAACTTAGCCTGCAAGTCAGCCGAGACCAAGAGCTAGAGCCATGTGAAGCCAAGCCAAGTCACTTTTTATCCAGACATAGGTTGGATAAGAGGATATTACATTAATAATATTGTAGATCAAAAGCAGAGACTAATGAGTCACCCAGTTATACTATGTTGGACGATCATGGTACCATCTGTATAATTTTTCAGGATTTATACAGATGGCATGGAAAGTGTTCCAAAGTTTCAAATTTTGTTAAAAGAAAGGGAAGCAAATAGCATGTATTTTCCTTATTTATCGGTCATTCCTTCGTACCACTTCGGAATATCCCCCTGCCCTCACCATGGAAAACCGACCCCATCTTTTGAAACCAACCACTTGTTTGTGTGTGTGTGTGTGTGTGTGTGTGTGTGTGTGTGTGTGTGTGTGTGTGTGTGTGTGTGTGTGTGTGTGTGTGTGTGTGTGGTAGACCATGTGTCAAGCCCACTCCAGGGTCAACAAATGAATAATCTTTTGCAATTTCAAACCCTGCCCCGCGGGTGTCTCTGTGTATAAACCTGCCAGTCTGGGACCTGCCTTGGGCGCTGGGGGGTCATCTTGCTCTACTGCAGACCTTGGGTGGGCAGGGGGTGTTTGGCCCTGTAAATCAGCTGTGGGGCCCCTGGCTGGTCTCCTTTCAGAATATTCTCCTTTCTGCGACGGGAAATGGACCTGACGCGCGGCTCCTGCTCCATGGCCGGAGTGACAGGCCTGGACCGCCATTCCGTTCCAATTACACTCTTGTTGTCTTAACCCCACCCCAGAGAGAGGGGAGGGGACTGACTGTGGCAATGTGATGGGGGGGAATTGAATCAAAAATACAGTTTGTCTACACTATGTCTGGTGTCAATTACTGTCAAAGGCACACTTTCCTTTCCTTCTTTTCTTTCTTTCCTTCCTCCCTTCTCTTATTCCTTCTCTCAAACCCTAAATATAGATGTGTTAACTGAGCTTGGCATCCCATTGTGAAATCACCCATTCTAAGTAGCTGTGTGAAGTGTATTTCATTCGGCCCGAATGAAATTGCAAGCTGGATGTTTTCTCTGTGACCATTATCTCTAATCCAGCTGCAACAGTGTCACGGTCAACATTGTCTTTGGAGGGAGGCCTTAGGTCAAGACGACTTCCAAAAGGAGCCAAATAACAAAATGATAATAATACCGCTCTCCTGCTATTCAGAGACCTGAGACACTATTCAGTGTCTCCATATTGATTGCAAAATACTCAGACACACTTCAAACACACCCACACACACACACACAGAAAATACACACACAAACGCACACACACGGCCTCTAGTGTAAACATTTCTCTGTGAGAGCAATGGTCTCTCACACCAACAGCTGCACACTCTACTCCACAGACGTATACTCAAAACACACACGCGCATGCGCACACACACACACACACACACACACACACACATACACACACACACACTATTTACCAGTGGTCTGCCTCTTTCTTATTCAGCTAAATACAGGAATGCATAATCTACAATCAATCATGTGTACACACATTAATAACAATACACTCACACACTCAAGTTCAGACAAGCAGACAGACACTCAACAATCATCCCACACACACACACTCACACACACATAGACACACAAACACACGCACACTCTCTCTCTCTTTGATACTCTCTCGAACAATATATCTCAACAAACACAGAAACCTCAACAATACATGTTTGTCATCCAGCATTTAAACCCTCTGTTGTCTTTGTTTTAAACCCTCTTCAAAGCTTCCTGCCCCCCCCTCCACCCCGGCTACGGTCGACCTACAGATGATTGTTCCTGAATTTGCTGTGGCCATTCTTGTTTTTACCTTGGCCTGGCTTGAACTCACCAAATGGCACCTGAAATGCTACAACACAGGGATGGCATATGGCATGTGACAAGCAGCAGAGGCTATTCTCAGCCAAAGTTATGGATGCTAGCTCACAGAGGGGTTGAGCGAGCGAAATAAAGCCTCTTCTTTTGGGTTATTCCGTCTGTATTGTGCCGAAGGACATTACAGTGGTTTTAGCTAACGGTTATTGATTTTGAAACTCAATAAGAGCATTGCAATTAATATTAACAAATCAGAAATGGGCAACAGTGCTGGTGGCAGTTGCTCGGTTCACACACATTCAAACAAACTGACATCATGACACTTCCCACCAGCGAACGTCTAATAAAATGTCGTAAAAAGGAGAAAGCTGTGCGGCTGGATCCAGGCCAAATCCTCGACAGCTGATTGGTCCCCTGGAAAAACAAAATGGACCGCTATTCCGTGTGATTCATACTCAAATTAGACACATATTAGGCAGCCGGTGCTGTAAATGTGGAACAAAACCCCTTGGGAGACATTGGAAGCCAGTTCCCCTAGTAGCAATCCATGCAGCTCCGATCCCCACAGCCTCCCACACAAAATAAAGCGCGAGGGTTTTCTTTAATTTCCCGAACGTTTCCTGTTTCAATTATGGACCATTTATGTGTCTCGGAAGGGGGGAGGGATTGGAGCTGATGCAGGTGGCAGAAAGATGGGGGGAAGATGGGGAGGGGGATAAAATGGATTTAACATGGGAATAGGGTCTATTGAAACTACATCACTGGGAACCTGACACGACCACTCCGACCACCTACTATCCAGTCACACAAAGGGCTGCTTCAGGTATGAGACTAGTGAAGAAAGTTATGATTTCAGGATAAAACCCCTTGAGACGTACCATTCCGTTTCGAGGGGGTCTTGACAAAAGACACAACATGAGATACAACACAATATGCAACAAATAGCAGACACAACATTGCAACCATGCAACAAATTACAGTAACAATTAGACTAATTATGAAAGCACAAAAACAAACACACACAATCATGCACCATGCACACACACCAAGAAATCTAGACAGCCACACCTGTTTTAACAACAGTAAATAAGGACCATTGATAGAGGCAGGCAGTTGTGAGGTGAGTGATAATAGCATTTTTTAATTAACCTAAATAATGTAGAGATTTCAGAGAAGTTGGTGGGTTGTTCCAATCTCTAGGAGCCTTATAATTAAAAGCGATTTTCCCTAATTAAAGTGAAATTAAAGTGAGTAGTTCCTGTAAAAAGATAGAATGGTTGAAATGAATACATTAGAAAATAAACTGGTACCAGTGCAGCTGCCGTCTATTTTCGAGAGAAAGTCATTGCAGTTGATTGTATATTATACAGTGGTCAAGAACAGCCAATAACAAGTTTGATAAAGCTTATTTTTTACCCTTATAGTAAAACAGTTATTTGATCCGTGCAAAACACAAATATAACTATGAATATTTTACTTAAATAATCAATGTAATTTTTGTCTGATAATTCAGAGTAAAACCATAGCCAGATATGTTACAAAGTCAACCTTAATGAGTATTGCCACATCAGATGGAAAAGAAAAAATTATCAGTAGCAGATTTAAGCCTTTGCCTTGTACCAAACAGTGTGATGCAAGACTTTGTGAGATTAAGAAAAAGGCCATTTTTAAAAAAGGAAAAAGTTCTGTATCAGGTCAAACTCTGACTGGAGAGAATCTAGATATATAATGATCCATAATGTATATGAACTAGCATCATATATAACAGTATCATCTGCATTTGAATTGATATTTTTTTACGATTGTCTCATGCCCACTTACCAAGGAAAGTAAAGGAGAGAGAAAGATCTAGTTGGTCTGATGAAAAAACTGCAACAATTATAGTAACGCGCCACATTTTTAGGAAGTAACGGAAACGTAAAGCGTTATAATGATGGGAAGAGTAATCAATTCAATTACTTTTTACTGTAAAAAGTAACGCCATTAGTAAATCCGTTATTTATAATGCCGTAATTCCAATCCCTGGTCTTGAATATAATTAGATATAATTAGTTAGGAGGTCAATTCCACAAAAAGTCTCCAAAGAGCCGATAGAAGTGAAATGTTGATTGAATCTGAGGGTTCTGAGGGTCATTTGCTTGTCTCCAGAACTGTCTTCAATTTTTTTAATGTTTAGAAAGTCAGCATAATGAACAGCCTTGACATTTCTAGTTTAGTCTTGCTTTTATTTCTTAGCTGTCTTCAACTTCCCATGGCTCAATCTCGCCGTCTGATCAGATATATCAAATCTGAATTTACCTAACTTTAAATGTTTTCAAGGGTGCATGTTTGTTGCAGATATATATCAATTTAGAAGACAGATAGTCCCTACAATTTGGATCTACAATTAAATTGTAAACTTAATTCAAGCCTCATCAAACCATAGCAGCGTAATGCCCAGAAACCAGAGGAGAGATAAGCTTTTTGTCTTTCCTGAAATCGGAAAAGAGCCTGTGAACTGTTTTCCACTATCATTTTTTCCATAATATTGCTGTAAACCTTGACATTTGTGTGACTTTGTTGTATCTCTCTTAATCGTTGCATATGTGATAGACCTTCCAACAAATACAAGGTCACTAGATAGCATGACCAAAGTTTACCAGCATTTATACTTTAACACTGTATCCCATACATCATGTACGTACATATTTATTTTCTGTTGTTCTGATGTTTCCCCTTGTCTTCAGTAGTAGTGTCCTAATTTTGTTGTATTCTGTACAATGACAATAAAGTATTTATATTATAGGATATTATATATATGTTGCACAAACCAGGTATTTCATGAGACACTGAAATTAGGAGTATAGGTCCTTTGGTAAGGATAGTGTAATGACTAATGAATAATGAATGCTAGAGTAAACATCTCCAAGCCAAATGTTTCTTGGTTTGAACCAAGAAACAGTATCCTCATTCCTAGCCCCTAACATGTTTCTCAATACTGTAAAAAAAGGTGTCTCTGTTAAAGGACTACACAGATTCCATCAATAACTATTTGCCATTGTAAAGGACAGTGTGTCCCCCTTGGGTGATTGCTGTGAGTGAAGAGAGAAGCCAGTGGCTTTAAGTCTCGTCTTCTGGATGTTGACTGAAGGACAGCCATGAGCAAGAAGACAGAATATGCATAGGGGGATCAAGTGATGGGGCACATTATAGGAAGATACGACGTACAGAGAGACAGAGAACATTAGAGGACGAAAACCAACACGGTCAGGGGAAGGAAGAGAGAAAAGAGAATAGAGAGAGGCAGATGACATGACCTCGGCCACTCTGACCAGTGGAGCAGACCTGTAGGTATGCCTCTCATAGCATCCAGTCAACACAACACAACTGTAAAACCAGAGTACAGAGACAGAGGGTGAGGATGGAGATGGAGTTGTTGGACTGGCGATGGAGGTAGCGATGACGGTGTAAGAGACGCTGGTGGTTGTTGTGTGTAGAAGCAGTTGTGGTTTAGTAGGGTTGTTGGTGGTAAAGGGGTGGTTTGCGGTAGAGTGGAGATGAAATGTCATGAAATGCATGTGGGACTAAGACTACATCACCCTAACCCTTCCCACTACTACATAACACAAAGATATTTCCAATAGAGATGATAGGAATTCCATTGGATAACATCTCAACATCAGCCCCACCCCCTCACCTGAAAGTGGTTGGAACCACAACAGCAACAACAACCGCCTCTTCCAACTGGACTAAGCAGGGTTGAGGTTGCAGTCAGCTCCTTATGGGATGTCTAGAAGAGGGCGGTGTAGAAAACTCTGGGTCACGACCCCACCGGTGACTCACAGTGCAGGTGGGACGCAGGTGGTTCATTATTTTTTTTATAGAAAATACAATTAATCAATAATTTGAAACTAAAGTGTAGAAAGTGTTATAGCACCAATCAAAATGGCCAAAGAGGAATAAACAGTAGCGCAGATGTCTTCATATTAAGTATTTGTTAGCTGTAGTCAGAAGGTTTTGTTGACTCACAAAAAGTAGAATAATTGGAGCTGGAGACTATTCATAAGGCTATCAGTGTTGCTATGGGCTTAACGGATAGCTTTCAGGCTTGCATTTGGCTCAATTAAAAAACTAGACAGCAAGAAAATGAGCTCAACACACAAAAAAAGAATTGGCTTTACAAATATTTCAAAATAAAATTTACTTTTGTCTTTATATTTTTTTAACATACCTTCAAAGCAGGATATTCAGGAAATAAATGCTTTAAAACCTTAATTTTAAAAATGTATGAACACAATTTAAAAAACTGAAACATAGGATGATGAGATTTTGAGACGTTTCACAGTTCCATACTTGATTGCTCAAAAGAACCTGATTCGAACTCTGCATAATTTTATTATTTTATTATCTATGGCAGATCTGAGCTGTTTTGTGATCCTAACTACTGAATTAATAATTCATGAACATAGAAATGTCTAAATTTTATTTTTTTTGTCTAAACATTATTTGTCATAAAATATTGTTTGGAAGATTCAGGTTAGTTATTGACTAAATTGATTTAATACAAGCAATATAAGTGTGTGTGTGCGTGCGTGTGCGTGCGTGCGTGCGTGCGTGTGTGTGTGTGTCATGTGGACATAGTTCTGGTGTGGCATATGTCTCTAGGGGACAGCTGAACTTCAACAAAGCATATTGTCAAATATTTTATAATTGTAACAATACAAATAATACAAATATTAATAATAAACAATTTATTTGCTCAGGATTCTTTAGCCTTTCGCTTTCTAAACTTCTAAAGTAGACTGGCCATAGGGGTCCATCTTATCCAACACGCTTGGGGCAGGACCACACACTCACACACACAAACACACACAATCTGATAACCAGCTGTCCGTATTAATTTGTATTTATAATTTTTTCCAGTTACACTAAGCAGACCTTCTCACCACTAATGGACTGTCTAATGAGATTTTAATCCCGTTATATCCCCCATTGTTCCTAATAAAATCCAATAAATACGATAAATCATTGCTAACCAATCCTTTATTTTCCATAAAGAATGACACATCCATCTTAGTGTGTTGTCTTTCAAGCACTCAAAAACATCTTCATTATATTTAGATGAATTCTGTGTCAAATCTCTGCAATCAATATTTTTAACTAAATGGATAAGAAATGCAATGTGTTGTCTCCATGGAAGCAGTATTTCTGATGCCAAATGCACAATGTACACACCCAGTATATGTACACACAGTATATACCCTTACTTGGTAGAATAATGAGACTCCCAGTCAAGTCCTGGGATTATTTAAGTAAACAATAAATAATCAATCTAGTATGAATAAATTAATGATCCACTAATCTCTCCACCACAGTTGCTGCTACGAGCTCAGAGGGATTCTTATTGATGTAATGTGACCCTTTCAAAGTATGACAGGATATTTATCTATTATAAATGTCATTTATAATATATATTATTATAAATAACATTCCCTTCCACCACCCTGGGTTGTTGTCTATTGTTAACAACCAGGTAGTCTCTGCTATGAGCACAGAAGGATTCTTACTGACGTAATGTGACACATTTCAAAGCAGAACAGGGGGGGGGCGGGGCTTAATGTCGGAGGGTTCATGGAGTGTAGGGGGTGCATTGATCATTACTGAGATCAACTATTGATTGTAAATAGCATTCCCTTCCTATTTATTTTACTTTCCAAAAGTAGCATACTCTAGCTAGATTCTCCAAATTGCCTTCCCTACCTTTAATATATGTGCATAGTAGCTACAATGAATACATTAACATTGCATGGATGAGGGAAATTCTATTATTGTTGCTCCACAGAGTTTGATGAAGAGTTCTGTTGCTAGGTTTCGGTTGATAAGACCTCCCAGCATCAATCGGCTCTTTCGATGGAATTCCGATGTGCAGGCATTTCAAATGTCCATTAAAATCATTATACCATTCGGTAGAATACGAAAATACAATTTGTCGAAAAAGAGCAGCATAATAAAGTCAAGGTACTAGTGGTGTGTGCAGTAGATGCTAGTCTTATTATTGGTTGGCCAAATCACTGCACGTATTACTTATCTTCACCAAATCAGGGTCAAGCCTAAAGCTCAGTTTACCCAAGAAATAAGCACAAAAATCTAAATCTTCAATTTAGAAAGAGGCAATTATCTGGAATCAATGTTTGAATGAAAAACTAAAGTTAAATTATGCAGTACTATGTAGGCAGAGAAAAACATGAATACATTCATTCTCCACATAGAGAGGGTTCTGCCCATTAAAACCACATTCTTCTCGAGGTTGATAGTGGGAGCTACCCAGTACCACCAGAGTCTTCTACTTGTGGACACTAAGAGCTGCCCAGTACAACCACACTCTTCTACCAGGAAATTCTGGGAGCTGCCCAGTTATACCATAGTCTCCTACTGTTGGAAACTGGGAGATGCTCAGTACAACATCAGTCTCTGATCGGTGGACACTGAGCACTGCTGCCCAGTTCTTCCACTTAGTCTTCTTGTATGTCTTCGATGTGTAATTCATTTAAACATTCAGAATACTGATTAAATCATAGGCATGTTGTAATGAAACTTGGATGTCACAACAGCTAAATTGTATTACTACATTTAGTTTTTGTGTGAAAGCCCAAATGATGTTGGAGTCATTAAAAAATCGCAGGCCACTAACTGTATCAAACCCTTAAGCACTTCATGTTTTTCAGATTTCAATGTTATGGCCCTTCTAAAACGAGACACAGACTAGAAACTAATTGATAAACACTACAAGCTTCCTGGATTACCCACGGTCACCACCACAACAACAAGTGTTTACAGGCAACTAAACGGACAGCAGAACTATTACGCAACGGCATTGAAGATCTGGGAACACATTTGATCCTGAACACCCGCCACATCCGTAAAGGAAAGGAGTGATCAGTTACCAGGGAGCAGCAGAGGAGATCAGGTGTTGGGCACACTGTGTACGATGTGAAACATTAGTACAAACTCCCTGACCGATCAGAAGCATCTGTGCCAAGCCCTGCTCATGTGAAATCACCGATTCCCTTGGAGACACGGTGGTTAGTGGGTCAGAGATGCTGAGGAGGTTTCATGTATGGCTCGGGCGTCTGGCTATGGTTTCATGGGCACAGATGGAATAACAGCCTCTCTGTGAAGACAGTCTCTCCTCTGTTGGGTAACACGACACGCTACTGTACTCCCATTGGTGCAAGCCTAGTGCAATTAGAAGGCATTTGCTTAATTTAACTGCCAAAGAGGAAGTTGGATATAGGGGTCGGAGGTTAAAGGCGTGGGTCCAACCCATGTCACCTGCATACAGGCTAGGTTACATGCATCTGTGTAAGACATAACTACACAGTTTCATCTTTCCTGCTATGATCTTTATATTATGAAGTCCACCGCCAATGTCACCAGATGACAATGAATGAATGCCAATTAAATTGTGCAAATTTACGGGAGGTTCTGTTCAAGACCCTCATCCATTCAGCAGGCTGGGATGATCATTAACTACGAGTGGTCTAATTTGGGTTAGCAGAGCCTGGCACTGAGGGCACATCTAGTTCCAGAGTTTCAATTCAAGGGATGGATTTAACTGGAAGCCTGCATGGTTCATGCATCCAGGTTGAGTCATACAAGCCCTTGTTCATGGCAAGCGTTAGATCCATCATCAGTCATACGCTGGAAATGTGTTAATTGCGACAGAAAGAAGCCATGCACAGAATATATGAATGCAGCGAGGACGTAGTCAATACTACTCATGACTATTGGTACTATGTATGTATGTGTCTGTTTGTGTGTGTGTGTGTGTGTGTGTGTGTGTGTGTGTGTGTGTGTGTGTGTGTGTGTGTGTGTGTGTGTGTGTGTGTGTGTGTGTGTGTGTGTGTGTGTGTGTGTGTGTGTGTGTGCATGCGTGCGTGTGTGGCTGAACATAGTATTTGATGTTAAGGAGGAGAGTACCATCCAAAATGTATATAATTTGAGTTGTGGTGTAATCTGGAGGTTTAAGAAGGTTGCTATGACAGAGGTAATGTAATGGCTAAGACGTTTTCACTCCCAGCTCAAATGTTCTGTATTCGTTCCGAAATGTCTTCCTGTATGTTGGCATAGTTAAGAAAGATCTCATATTCCCCTCCCTGCTCCTTAATGACGTGTATCCTTAGTTCACTCTAAAACACTTTGAATAAGTGTCTAAGGAGACCAGATATTCAAGTTTGTATTTCACAGTGAATATCAGTCTCTTCTTGGCTGGGCCATAAAATGATTCCACATATGGGCACAGCAAAATCGGATGAAGTAACTACGCCAGTGCTCTCTTGGCTCTGGCCTGACCAAGCAGTACATCAGCCAGTAAAGCAAAAGGATCTCCTTTGAGAAAAGCCCTCACTGCAAGTTTCTGTTAACCATTTAAAGTTCTAATCAGATAAAACCGTTATTGCTAGGTCGATAGCACTTTGTTCCGATGTTACCGTTGTTTCTAACTTCTGCATCACTCTTTGTCTCGTCGTCAACAAACCCTAATTGCCTCGTGCTGATGAGTCCGCTTTGGCCAGACTGATCTTCAACGAGAAACTGAAATGTGGACTCATGAGATCAGTAAGTAACTTTCTACCCACAAGGTAGAAAGAAAACAACAAAACCGCTAAATAACTAAATGGTAAGAAGGTTGAAGATGAAATACAACAGCAAACGTGAAGAAAGGAACATATAAACTAACTTTTAAACATATGAATTTATATTATACCACGTTCTGGGGGAATGCTCGATTCTGATTGGCTGCAGGGTGTGCGCATTAACTCCTGATATACGGACACCTGCTAAGTAGTTCCAGTCAAATGGTCTGTTCACCGTTCTCAATTAATGGCGTATCGTATCAGCCTGTCTCAAAAATTAGTAGCCATAGCAACGGGAACGAGAATACCTTTCGTTGCCAAGTCGTAGCTAAGGTCTGTCTTAATTACTGGAGTAGTGAACAACGATCCGTTGCTTAAGAACCTTACGGGACGGTAATCGTTGTTCCAGGAATTAGTCAAACCCTCAGGCGTTACCAGGGAAACAAAGTTATGGCTTGTGAAAAACTTTATATTTGGATTGTAAAACACATGAAAATATAAATGAATGGTCTTAATTTACTTTCTTTGGCAAGTGACCGTGGTATAAGCGGGATACCGCGTTCACGCCTCCGCGTCGTCCATTAATTCCTGATAATGGACACCTCGTCGGGCATTATCCCTTACGTATAGTAGTTCAACTATAAATGTATATCACATCCATGTTCGGTCACTAATCTCGCACGACTAAGTGTGCAAACATGTGTGTGACAGGATGGTCTAATGAAGGATGAGGGGGGTCCGTTGGGGGGAGAGGAAACAGACAAGGTCCCAGGTGAGTGGCGCTGACTCTACGACCCCGGGGAGCTACAGTAGCAGGCCTTCAGGGAGGCCGGGACATCCATGGGGAATCGGATAGCTTGTTATGCAATGACATGTGCATGCACACACATACACACGCACACACATATACACAAACACACACACACAGAAACAAACCCCCTGGGACCCTCCTGGGACGCCCACTCTGTGCGGATGGGTCTTCCGTTTATGTGTATATGTGTGTGTGTTGTGTGTGTGTGTGTGTGTGTTTTGTTTGTGTATCAAAGCAACCGTGAGAATCAATGTCTGAGTGAACTAATTAATTCTGCTTGAGAAATCAAGTAAACGAGCCAAAGCTACAGGAGCCAATCACTGGAATATCAAAGGAAGAACAAGGGAATGATCAATATGAGTACAGCAAAAGAAAGCCATGGTCGATTCGATTGGCTCAATAACTTAAACAAGATAAGACCCAAAGGACTTCTGGATGCATGGATGGATAAATAGCGTTCTTTTTTAAGACCAGTGAAAGGGTTGTCAGCGGAAGCCACTTGGCTGTGGCCGGCTCTCGGTGTTTGTTTTAATGCTGTCCGGATGTGAACGGCGCTGCCAAGCGCGCCCATCCAGAAACCAAAGCGTTGGCCTGAGGTGCAGCGAGGAGATAAACAAAAAGGGTGAGGAGGTCGGTGGAGGAGGACGGTGGATTGTCATAAGATGGAAGACTGAAACAGCAACTGGTCTAAATGACCTGGTGCTATCCCACCCTGGGACCCTGTCTGACCCCGTGACTCCTGACCCTGTCTGACACCAGAGAGCGGAATCATTCCCGAGGGTCCCCCTTGCATTTTGTACAATAGTTTCCTCCTCAGTAGCAACAACATATTATGCATTAATGTTCCCATTACTAGACTGTGTATTAATATCAAAGTATACTACATATCAAAGTAAATATAATATAATTTCCCTTTTTGTAATAAACCCTGCTTTAAAACATTATTAGCAAGAAATGTGCATTATTTACATTGCATAACATCTATATATGACAATACAATATGATATTATTTGTTTTATTTAGATCCTCTTGAATGTAGACAAGTGATTATTGTTATCTTAAACTGTACTTTGGAAGTACTCTGTACCTCAGAGCTTTGTATGTTAGTTTTTCATGAAAAGCGCAATAAAATTAATGTATGATTGGTGTATTATTGAAATGCCTTCAAAAAACACAAAACCATTCATTTTACCAGCCAATATTCTCCTTAATCGTGATTTGGGAGTGTAATTATTTTTAGATCACAGAAATAAAAACAAAGGGAAAACCCCAAATGCTGTTATTGTTAAAATTTGTGAATCATCTATTCACAATTATCCTTGTAACTGATCAGGTTTCTTGGTGTACCATTACTTGGTGCAGTTTAGGTAATATTAAGGAATATATTTTGCCGAGAAAGCCTTCGATTCGAAAACGAATTGAATTTGAGAGAATCATGCTTGGGCAAGAATGGAGAGTGCGTATTTGAAGTAGACGCGTGTTTGGCAGAGATATAAGGCTTTGTGCACGCTCTCTGCTCTGGGTCTGTGTTCCCTCGGTTTGAGGAGAGAAAGGGAAGCAGGAATAAGCGCAGCAGGGCTTCAGCGAGTGCGGCTGCACATCGATAATTGTGGTTATTTTGCAAAAATGTCGCCGTTACAATGGAACCTTTAAAAAACAACTCCTCCGCTTTGCCAATCCGTGTATCTCAATGTCTTATAATGCCTTTTTACAGGAAATATAAATATAAGAGCGCAAACTATAGCTGTGTCATTGTAGCAATGGTTGTATTCTGAGCCATGATTCAGACCAAAGTTTCAAGATCGGTTATCAGCCAAAACAAACACTGTTATCCAGACATTAGCCCTATCTGTACTCAACCATCTTTAATCTAGTACATACCTTTAACCTTCTCTAGCATAATACCTCAACTCAACCATCAGTCACCGACAGTACCTTCATTTAACCATCTCACCCTCATCCCTAAACGTATCAATCCTTAATCTAGAACCTGCATTTAACCATCTCTACCCTGATACCTACACGTATCAATCCTTAATCTAGAACCTGCATTTAACCATCTCTACCCTGATACCTACACGTTTCAATCCTTAATCTAGAACCTGCATTTAACCATCTCTACCCTGATACCTACACGTATCAATTCTTAATATAGTACCTACATTTAACCATCTCTAGCCAAAAACCTAAATATAACAATCCTTAATCTAGAACCTTAATTTAATCATTTTTGTGGAGGGGGAGAGGGATGTGGTCGAGGAGAGGAAGGAGATGGAGAAGAAGGGGAAGGAGGAAAAGATAAGAGGAATGTTGACGAAGGGGAGGAAGGTGGAGAGGGAGGAGAGGGAGGCTGAAAGGGGGAGGGGGAGGAGAGGCAGGTACCATGGTGATACACTGAAGGTGAGTCATGGACTTAAGAAATAGGGAAACCAATGGAAGGTAAGAGGTCGAAATAAGGGCATACCACACACGCACACACAAACAGTAATTTAAAGCGAAGTTTAAACCGACACCCGCAGCATCCAATATGGAAAAACTAAACTCTCAAACAGATGAATCCAACTCATACCGACATTTAATCTCTCTCTGTCCATCAACCCCCTCCCCCCAACCATCTCTCCCTCACGCCTCTTTCCATCTGTTCCATCTCTGCGTGCGCCCATATGTTCTGTGACTGTGGGACGTACACATATGTAGGTCACGCAGTGGGCACTGGAGAGTGAGGACCGGACCATAAATCAGAGTGACTAGCGTGGCGCGATGATCGCCGGGCCAAGGTCACCGACAGCAAGACGCCGATCTGCTGATCCGAGAAGACCCCTTCAAAAGCTATCACTCCCTGGATGACCGTATTGCAGGGAAGCGGATGGTCCTACACCACTTAACCTTGCCATGTTACACACATGCATGTGTTGTATCCCTGTAAGGCTGTAATAATAGTCCCTATTAATCTGTAATACAAGTCTCTGTATGTCTGGGATACTAGGCTTTGGCCTCTGTGTACTCAGTCCCTTATCAGCTGCTGATGTCTTTGATGGCTTATGTATGTAATTTTTGTCACTGCAGTCTGTAATCTCTCTCTTTATCTCTCTCTCTCTCTCTCTCTCTCTCTCTCTCTCTCTCTCTCTCTCTCTCTCTCTCTCTATGGATACCAGAGGAAAGAATAGAAAAGGGGAGGAAAGATGAGAAAAGATAAAGAGAATAGAGATGAGAGAAAAATAAACAGGAGAAGAGAAAAGGAAAGAAGAGGGCAGGAGAGGGTCGGAGAAGAGAGGGCAGAAGAGGAGAGGAAGAGTCGCGATAAGAGGAGAGCCAAGAAGTTGATCCTTGAGAATACATAGAAAGTGGTTTTAAATGGTTACAGTGAACTATTAAGAAGAAGACATTTGGGAAACCATGTACAAGGTATTTGTAACACATGTAGTAGTGGACTAGGTCTTCAAGGTTAAAGGGACAAAGCTGACCTTTCATTGACTAGCTCCTCCATCTCCGGCATCATGTTCCCATATACGACGAGAAGGCCTGTAGGAGACACAAACACAAGGATTTAGCAGAAAACAAACACAGAACATACAAAAAACACACAAAAACATACAGAGAATCATCCAAGCGAGGAGAAGGACAGCATAGGATTCAATGTCCTCAGTCTAACCTGTCGGCATCCTTGAGGAAGATGGACACACCCTTACCGTTCCCGTGCCAACCCTCCTGATGTTCCTGGTAGAGTCCCAGTTCTCACTGTCCTCTTTCGGTGGTCAACATTCCACTCCATTTCTCCCAAAATTGGGAGATTATTCATATGTTTTTTAATGTATTTTCTGTCTGCTTCTTATTTTCTGATTCACTTTAAGAATTCCCCGAACGACCTCTGTATATCTGAGGTGTCAGGGTTGGCACGTTTGGTATTGTATCTGTATTCACTGAAGGTTACTTTGTAATAGTAATAATTTAAATATATAATCCGGAAGTGATCAAGGACAGGTGCTTTCCTCATAGAAACCTCAGTAGAAATTCTGGGGATGTAGCCTGTGACCTGCAACCTTTGAGCCAGGCTAGCCAGCAACCTTCTGAAGTTTGCTGAGGCTTCGTAACTGTTTCCATATCCTTTCCAGCTTGTGCCGCAAAGCTCAGTAAGTTCACACTCTGGCATGATGCACAAAACTTGTTCCCAAACCCATCAACATAGAGTTAGGTTCCGGCGGACCAGAGCACAAGGCTAAGGGGGCGGGCAGGGTGCCTCAGGCCTTGACATTAAGTCTCAGTGTCTGGTCGGGGCTGAAGGCCAGTCCAATATAGTGTGTGTGTGTGTGTGTGTGTGACACACACACACACACACCTTCGGCTTGGGGAGCATGGTTTTGAGGATGCTGGGGCTGCATGGGGCTTGGGGGTGTCTGCTGATTTGGGGGTCTGCTGCTAAGGGTGTCTGTTGCTGGGGGTACCTTGTGCTGGGGGTGTCTGGTGCTGTCAGCTACTGGGGCTGTCTGGTTACAGGACAGTCTAGTGCTGGGGCTGTCTGGTTACAGGACAGTCTGGTGCTGGGGCTGTCTGGTTACAGGACAGTCTGGTGCTGGGGCGGTCTGGTTACAGGACAGTCTGGTGCTGGGGCTGTCTGGTTACAGGACGGTCTGGTGCTGGGGCTGTCTGGTTACAGGACGGTCCGGTGCTGTCAGCTGCTGGTGATGTCTGGTTATGGGACTGTCTGGTGCTGGGGGTGCCTGGTGTTGGGGGTGCCTGGTCCTGCTAGGGGTGCAAGGGGCTGTTTGGGGGGCCCGGTGCTGGTGGTGTCTGGTATAGAGGTGTCTTGCATTGGGGGTGCCGGGGTATCTGGTTCTTCCACTGGGAGATACACAAGAGAGCAACTCTAACAGATCCAGCGCCACGCTCAGTATTCCAGCAAATGAACCATTCCCTCCTCTGATATTGCGCTTCCCACATAACCTTGGTTCAATTGTTTATTTGTTTTTCTAAATTGCATTTACATTTGGGCTGAGGCATTCAGCAGATGCTTCTGTTCGATAGTGACTTACAATGAGGCGCAGGGTAACCCAAGCAAGCATAGCATGTAAATGATTGTGACCACAAAAATGTAAGGGCTGCACTTTTAGATAGATATTTTTTGGGGGGATTTGTGAACAGCAAATCATATTCACATCTTTGAATATATCTCCACAAATGTGCGTTGTTGTGTCTTACAACACTTTTGTTGTGAGTTGCGGGTCTGCTTTGGCACATTGGTGGATGAAAGGCATCTGAGCACTTTAACTGTAGGTTATAGTGCTCAGTAGAGCACTTTAACTGTAGGTTATAGTGCTCAGCTGCCTGCGGGGATGTTGCACCTTCGTTTTCACGTCCCAAACGCATCTTCTGACTAATGAGCCCTTAATCGACTCCTTCACCTGTCCTTTACAGATTGTCTATTCTCTGTCAGGTCATTACTCTGAAGAGAGAGCTCAGTTCGCCAATGGAGTAACTAATTACATGTAGTGATGGGCAAAAATTAACAAACTAATATTTTTGAACTACTCTTCTTATTGTCCGGTAAATGCCGGGTCAGCCTTTCTAAAGTCCAAGTGCCCATGAATCCCCGGCTTTTCCAAACTCACACATCCCATACTCACTTGCGTCCATCATAGGCATGCTACCTGCTTACTCAAAACATAGGAAGTGGGACCCGGTCAACCATTGGATAAGTGGGAATCATTGTCTCAAAAGAGAAGTGACTTGAGTCGAGATAGCCTGGCAGCTACTACGAGATCAAATGACCTAGATGAACGAGATGCGATTGAATCTGACTCAAATACAAACAGATGCCACTGAACGGGATCGCTTTCTCGAACTAGGACGTCTGCTACTTGCCAAACAAAAGAACGACAGACAACGAAGAATATAAATACTAAATTGGTCATTGATAATGACATGTGAAACGTCATTGACCAACAATCTGTTGTTCTTTTTGCTCAATACGATGTTAGAAAAATAATATCTGATTTTTGCCATACTGCGAAAATTATCAAAACTTAGATATGTATCAACTTGAAGGAATCGATTCTGTGAAAAGGTCAGTTTGTCATTATGAAAGAGAGGCCTGATCCTCATGTTGGATGGGGAGGGTGTAGGTCTGGTAAGAAATTCAGCTCAAAATCTTGCAAGTGAGCTGCTGTGTGAGACTCAATGAGATGGAGTATTTGCTGAGGCTTTGTGAGTAATTACTGTGCTGGAGGTCCCAAATTGATAATTGTATAAATCCTTTGAGACCCTCTTTGATATAAAAGAGACAGCAGGTATATGTTACTGTCCTTGAAGTCACCTACTCATTGCATCAATTCCTTTAGGGCTTTAGCTTCCTAATTTATCATTCTAGTATAGTTGAATGCCCTCTTTCATATATATGACACCACCACCACTGGGGCATGGCAACAAATCTATTCAAAAAGCTGGCTAAATAATTTATCTTTCAATGAGTAAAGGACCGTAGTGCACTATTAAGGCGATAACTCCTCATCTAGGTTTGTGTAAATTACACTTTACAAGGAACTCACGCAACGTGAACTGTGCTTACATTGTGTACATTAATGTTCCTCATCACAGCATCCCACTCCTATCACAGGAATCTAGAATTAATATGTTCGGGGGTTGTTCAGAATATTGTGTTCATATAACATGTTCATGTATTAAATACAGCATATATGCGTTCATGTTACAGAAAATGAAATAATGGCCTAGGTTGTCAACAAGTACATATGGATGTATACGATAACTGTGGTTGGTGGGGGTCAGTCATGTGATGTGACTTGACAGTCACGTGACGTGAACGCAGGCCCATTGAAAAGAATAGGCCAAAGAAACATAGCCATGTCACGACATGTTATTTTTACAAGCCGTTATTGTAAAACTACTAAGTTTTCCGCTATGGACCAACATAGTTATTCTACATCATGGTGTGAGACTGGGTAAGGGTCATGGTTAGTTTAAGTTTCTGAGGAGGTCTGCTGCAAAATTCAGAAAAATCAGATTGCTGTTTTGACATATCCATAACCTCAAAGGTTGAAAGATATCTCCAGATTGAAATGCATTTGTTTTAATGTCGTTCTGTGTAGCACAAAAAAGTTGGAGAAACAATCCCATTCAAAATGTATGGGTTTACCTGTCGTTCTGTGTATCACGAAAAAGTCTGACAATCCTTCTCTGGAACACGATTCAATAGATTCATTTCCGTGAGCATGAGCACAAAATCGCGTTATAGCGGGTTGGTGATTTAGATCAACATCTCGTCATATCAATCGAGTTACGTGAAATTAATCAATGGAAACATCCAACATGAAAACATTTAAATATTAAAGAAAAAAATATTACTTTATGAACATTCCTCAGCTGCCAGCTCAGCCCAACAAAACCTGGGGTTGGTTGTTAGGCCCATAATTCCTTGTTTTTCTCAAATCTGAACAGATACCGTTCTCAGGTCCCTGTTGAGCCCGCACATCAGTACGTCCACACATCAGTAGGAGGTCCAGAAGATCAAGACCTCAGAGAGAACACAGCACAGGTCCAATGTATTTTTTGATAAACAATCTGTACACTTACAAAGTTCTCAATGCCTCGTTTTATATGTTAAGACCCTTATTATACTACCAAAGATGTGTCGGGCTACTTTTAGCCTTTTAAGTGGTTTAAAATAGCGATTTAGTTTTTACCTTAACCAGTGCCCCCATCGTTCTAAGTTTGTAGTGTTTTGATAGAATCGGCTATAAACAGCCAACTGAAGAAAGCGTCTATATACGTTTTTTGTGCTCCAAAACGAACGTTTCAACTCGTTATCATACAAAACATATCCCAAATCCATTTTACACCGGAATTACCCTTTAATCTGTCTCTGCTTCCCTCCCCGAGGGAGCCTTTCAGATCACACACCTTTTGACTTGCTTTGGTGAGGAAACCACATGCAACGGACCCCAGGGTAGGAAATAGCACCCAAACCCTGAGCTTCTCAAAGGAGATGCCATCCATACAGAAAGCATATGCATATTTTTGGGAATTCATCCAGGGTTCGGGCCGTGTTTTGTGCCAACCATCATCTGTAATGCCAATGTATGTCCAGGGAGGTTTCAAAGGGGGGGGGGGGGGGGGGGGGTCTAGACTGAAAGGTCTAGACTGGTAGGAGACCCTTTATCTTACTCCTAGACTCGATTATGCATATCTTTAAACCAATCTCTCCTAGACCCAGTCTACACCTGACCTATGACTTCTAAACCCAGCCAATCCCTGATCCATGTCCTCTCTCTCTCCTAGACCAAGAGTCTCTCTGACCTATGATCTTTATCCTAGACCCCAGCCTATCTCTGTGACCTGTCACCGAGACCAATACCCAGCTCTCTCATGGGAAAAGAGCCAGCTTAAGTATTTTTGCATTTCGCTGCATCATGATGGTGAAATATGAAACCATGAAGATGCCTGACTGGGCAGTTCTGGGGAATGGTAATCGCTAACTACCCAAACAAACACAAGGTGACTACTGGAGAGTTTTTACATGAATACAATTTTTTTGATTTCTACAATTTTATTGCTAGAGGTTATGAAGCACGCACAGAATAAACAACCGCTAACGTCTACTTATCCCTTTTCCATTCCATACAGGTACGAATAAAAATACCACGTATACACACACACACACACACACACACACATAAAAGCATGCACTTCCATACACACACACAGAAACACCACGATACACATACTCACGGATATGCAAAGGAATGAATACGCACATGCACCCACACAGTACACAGTGTCAGTCTTCCTCTTGTCCCTGAGAAGGGTTTTAAGTTGTGCTTTATTTGGCAAATAAAGGCCTCCGTGCCTCGTGCCAGGCTCCCCACCCCTTCCTTCTGCCTGCCTCAGCCTCTTGCACGCGGTGTTTGTGATTAACTGTCCACCTGGACCTCTCACCTGCTGCTAGGCCCAATATCCTCCAGTATCAGCAACACCTTCAATCAAAAGAGGAAACTCAAAAAACGACACTTCATGCTTTTCACAAAGAATTGTTTGATTCTCGCTGGATCTTTGCTCTCCAAAAAATTGAACTGGCTAACCTCGGTTGAGGTGCCTTTGTTTCGGGAAGCGTGTCTGAGGGGAAAATCTGTGCACCTCCAGATGAGCAACAAGAGCTTCCCCGTCGTGGCTGCAAGAGCGACTCCCTCACCATCATTTTCCTCCTCTGCTCTGGAAGAATCGACCAGAGGGCACAGCAGAGTTTCAACACTTTTAAAGAAAATCTCAAAACAAACCTTTTAGGTTGAGCATAATTCTCATCATTAACAAACTAATATAAATTGTATCTTGTTTTGTTGGTTCCATTGCTAACCATGTCAAACTCCCAGTTGTATCATTACATGAACCATGTTGTAATGCAGTTTTACATATAAAAATGCTTTAAAAATTAAGTGTGCGTGATCAAACACAGAATATTGCTTGCCACATGACTCACCAGGACAACCAGAGTTATGTTATAATTATAATTGGTAACCCTTTACAATAAGGCTACACCAATTAACCATAATAACATTAGTTAATGCATTATTAAATAATGACTGAAAATTAAAAAACAGTTAATTAACAGTTAACTAATTAACTACTAATCATTTACGAATGGTGTTCATGTTAACCTAGCTATAAATTTATGCAATATTGAATAGGGTTAGGGTTAACCCTAATGCTAACTCCCTAAGGGTTAACCCCTTAGAGGGGGTAAGGGACCATTAAAGAATGTATAAATGAATACCATAGTTAACATGATCCTTAGTCTCCTAAGTTAATTAGCATACATGCTCACCATACGTTAATGATTACTAGATTATTAGTTAATTGTACATTTACTGTAAGTAGGTTGTTAGTTAATGCTTATTACTGCGGTCCTCGATGAAGAGCGGAGAAAGAGTACCAGGTGGCTCGCATATTCGTGTCACTAATAAGAGAGAGACGGGGAGAGAGAGAGTGAGAAACAGAGAGTGCGAGAAGAAGTGTCGGAGCAAGAAGGGAAAAAAAGCCATTCAGTCTTAAAGTTTCCTGTTTTGAAGTTGACTTCTCGGCGATCGACTCATTGCCAGGATGATGTACTGGGTGATACTTTGTGTGGCGTTTGCCTGCGGGAATGACACAGCGGTCAGGGTGTCAAGAGGACCGTCAAGAGGACCTCAGCATATTATTTGTGAAGGTCTTGTTGTTGAATCTATGCCCTCAAACCGTGCTGAATATCCCCCATACACACACAGAAGGTTTGGATTATCTTTTATGTTCTCAGAGATAGTAAAGATGACTTCCTATGTGGTCACAGGTGCAATTTATGAAGTTCAATATCAGCAAACACACACAATAAATAAGAATTGCCAATCTATCAAGTAATTGAAGAACATGTATTTACAAAAGATCAAGCACCATGATTGTATGCTTTGATTGTTCTCACATTTCGGATACAGGCGTCTGCTAAATGACTTATTGTATTACGTCACAACCTTATATACTAGATAGCAGCGATTCCAGTGGTACGTCAATAGAGGTAGGCTAATTGTTAACATTTAGATAAGCATCTTATTATTATATACGAAGTATTTATTCATCAAATAAATACGTTTTTCAAAGTTAGTCAACATCATTGATCATCAAAATATGTAAAAGACCACACACACACACACACACACACACACACACACACACACACACAAACACACACACACACACACACATTGTACAAGTCATACTGTGTGTACCTCTGAAAAAACGCGTGAGTAGTGACAAATGCTAACAATTTAGCTTTTGCAAAGTTAGAATTGCTCTGCTGGTTTGGCTGATTCAGAGGGAGAGTAGAGGAATTGTATGGGCTCAGGCCTCAAGTGAAAGGGCTCAACTGAAATTATAAGCGTTGATGGATGCAGAAGTCTTTTCCTCTCCAAGGATGTGAGACAGGATGTGAAGTAGGATGGAGCTTAGTTTAATCCCAATTTATTCCAAGTTTTTGTTGGTATGGCAAAGAATGAAAACGGGGTCAGCAGTACATCCTTCAGCACGTCATTTACTGGTCTGAGCTGCATTATTATGAGCTTGTCCAGCATCTTCTCACAAACATCGCCACAAAAGTCGATTTTGAATTTAAAATCCTAAAACATTATTGTCTATCCCTACTCGACCATCAAAAGTGTCTAAATTGAAACGCATTTGTAAAAAACTGTAACACTGGTTTTAACTAGACTTACATTTTTTTAACGATATCATGTATGCATTATTCTATATCTCTTTATCGCTTGTTTGTCACACTCACACTCAGAAACACGCTACACTTGCAGTTTTCTACTGTCGTAGAAAATGTAGGATGAATTTTGGAAATTATCATTAGACTAACATGATTCAAAGTCAATACTGAATTCAGGTAATTCACGCAGATTGGCTGTTTTCCTCTCGCTTGCAGTGCAGTCAATTATCTCTCAAATAGGAAGTATTTTACTCAGAAGTTCAATCATTGTTTTTTTTTACAGAATGTTACTGAGATTTGGTAATGGTTAATTTCAACCAATTAATCTTTTTTTTTTAATTTTGACCTCCCTCTGGCCTATTAAAAATAGATGAGGAGTAATCCCTCTGCCTCTATGGACCAGCCGCCTTTGATCTATATTCAAATTCATATAAATGGTAATGTCTGTATGTTGGAGGTTATTTCCATTCTGGTTATAACTTTTATTTTTAAATGCTGGGCCCCTTGGAAGGTATGAAGCGGTGGGGGGTTAGATGAGACAGGACCACATACCGGTTACACTTTGCTTTTTTGATTCATTAACATTTCTGTTAAAAGAGATTTATTTTGCACAAAGAATACATCACCAACTTTGACTTATTAAAAGACCCTGTGAAATATTGGTAGAAATCTTTAAACATGTTTCGCCAACTCATCCTGTCTTTGCATTAGGGCTCACTAGTAAACATTCAAAGTTAGGTGTGGCATGGTGGTATGCATGCATCAGTCCTGATAAAACAGTGGGTGAAGATCTGAAAAAGGGCAAGCTGAAGAGGGTTACCTTACAAATAGAACTGTCCTTGTCAGCCCCTTACTTAGAGTGTCAGTCTCCAAGTTTCCCAAATATTAGAATTTAATATATAAATGTCAGTGAAGTCACTATCCATCGCGGATTGAGGTAGCACAATGGGGATTCAGCCTAAGAACCACTGCTGAAGGCCCTTGCATTTGAAGTATTATAAAGGTTTCGAACTGGGTGTTGGTGGCGATATTTCCAGCATGCAATCAAATCTCAAATAGGGCAGTTATGACATATTTTTCATCACCCAGGAGTTTCTTTACCTGCCATAGGTGTCGCAGAGGAGAACGAGAAAGTTAAGTTAATAGTTATAATATATATGTATATAATATCCCAATATACTTAACGTTATAAGAGGATATAGATGCTTCATTCCACTGGAGCTTACATAATTCAAGTAATGTAACCCTATAACTAGATAAGGACATTAAGAAACCAAACAGGACAATAAAGTAGAGGTAAATGGAGGAAAAGGGGATGAGATAGGATGAGAGGAGAGGTGCGGTTGGGCTGAGGGCAGGAGAGGAGAATGGTGGAGAGCACAAAATAGGAAAAGTAAAGAAGAGACAGAAATGTGTGAGAAAAGTAGAGAGATGATATTAGGCAAGGGCAGATTGCTTTGATTTAACAGGGATATAAAAATCACACATGCACACACATCCAGATGACCCATGTGCACTTTATTCTTACATTGATTAAGATTAAATACATTGTCTAAATTTTCTTTCAGACCAGAGGACAAGAAAAATTAATTGTAAATGAACGATGTTCAGTACATCCTTTACTGTTTAACCATACGACTACATACATCAACTACCTACATGATACACAATCCATAACGATTTTAAAACTCCAAACCTAGTACATATTTGTGACAGACGGTAAAACCGCAGCACTGTTTTACCCCCATCACCCCCCCAGCTGAGTAAAACAACAGTGTGGCCCAGGTGGTCTTAACCCTGGCATGTACTCTGAGACCAGCACTTCAGTTTAAGCAGCCTACCCCAGTCTGTTTGACTCTTCTGTTGATAATGGTGTTATGATTGGTAAAATAACCATTTTCTCTATCACAGCAAAAGCACGGTGTCTGACTTCCATATAATCAAATAAATGACCAAATAAAATACTAATTTCGACCGTTTTGTCTCCTAGCTCGGGGTGATTTACAACATCAAAGCCAATTATTGTTATTTCTCGGAGGTCTCGACGCATTTAATACCCCGATGGAAAAAGCACTTAACATTTACTACTAACTAACTTATTTATTAACTTAGTGTTCACACGCAAATAATCCATCTCCAGCTGGTATGTTGAGTTGAATGTCTGCCATGTTTGAACAGGCACACAGTGCCCCGCAACCTACCAGTGCAGGCTAACGCTATGCTAAAAGCTGACACCAATCTTGAAGTCACTCAGAAGTCACCAGGGGTAACGCCAAAGTCCAGAATCACAAGCTTCGCCACTCTGATGGTTTATGGCACTTAGGCTGAGCTGGTGGCTTATGCAAATGTACCGTTTGGTTTTGTTGAATACAATATACAATATACTGTCCAACTATATCATTTTTGCAAACGTTGTTGATTCTCGGTTCATTAAAATGCATCTGCTTCTTTGTGCAACCAAATTGTTCATATAAAATGGCATGCAAGAAAGAAAAATACTGTAAATCATAAACGGATAACCATAAACGGTGTTTACTCAAAAGTATGATGATGAGCGCAATGGCTAGGTAGAGCTGCTATATCTCTGGTTAATAAATCATGGGATGATGTGTCTGAGTGCAGGTAGATAGAGTGGCACTTAACAGCCTCATTAAATCTCTCTGTCAAAAATGCATTACCGCAAGCTCACGTGGATATTGCATTACGTATGTGGCTATCTTTTATCATGTTGTATTTTCCCAGCCTTCTATCGTTAGTAGTAAAATTTGTTTAACTTACTGCTCAATAATTTATGTTGACAGTAAACTATAGTTTAAAAATTACAATATATTTATTACTCAAACATTTCTGATTCTTATTCTGTGTGTCTGGCAATCTGCCTCAGTATGGGCGTGGTTCACGGACAATTTTATGCAAAATCTTGAAGGTGACATATTATATTAGACATATGTATAATATGTCACCTTTAACGAAGAAGCATATGAAAATTTCCTATGGCATAAATGGTGCTGAAATATAAACTTTCTGCAATTGATCTTAAATCATTAGAGTTAGCATCCTTTGTAGAGCAGAACAAGGCATCTTGATTGCATAAAATTATGAATGAAATGTCAGTCAGTGTGTGATTTATGATTTATGCAATTTGTGCAATTATAAGGCTAGTTTATATTTTTGTTTGTTCATGTTAGCATTGCTGCAAGCCAGCTAGTTCTGTATTTTCTGTCATGCTCAAATGTGTTCATCTAGTTGTAATTTGCGGAGCAATAAACAATGTTTTCATATAATGTTTATCCTAGTTCTCATTTGTGAAGCTATTAATATTGGTATTATGTTTCTTATATCCTTTTTATAGTTTTCACAGTGCTTTAGACAATAACATCTTGATTAAGAAAGTAAAAGCTGAAAGCACCGGTGTGGAAGTCTCAGCATCTTGCCAAGGGCTGTTACACTCATAAAATCCCTGTTATAGACCCAGTGCTGGACAAGCACTGCCAGGCCGTCCAGTGGTATGCCGACCACAGACAGAACTCTACATAACCTTGTAGAGAACATATATATATATTTATTTATTTATATTTACATATATAGTAGCTGAGAGTGCATTCCATCCCTAAACATGACTCCAGATCTGTGTGCCATCATGCAAGATGGAATTACAAACCATCCTGCCAACACAGTATGTGTATGTATGGTGAATGTGATAGGATCTGACTCCTAGATATAGACTATGTAAATATACATGTACAAATAGCATTATAATCATTAATGATACTAAATTGCGTAGTATCTCACAGTGATTTCATAATCAATGAAGGGGCCAACCAGTACATTAGAAGCGGTTGTAAACCAGATACAGATGAATCTATATAATAATCCCTGTCTATAGCCCCACCAGGCTTTTTCCCATCTGATTGTTTTCTTTTGGGTTGGGGAGACTCGTGGAGGAGGTGTTGGGCCGTCTAAGGGCCAAAAGCACGTGGCCTATTGGAACGGTAGTTAAATGATGTATTCATTTTTGCCTCCAAAATAGACAATATAGAAAATAATGTTGAACACTGCTGCATTCACCCATGTGCTTTTTTTTGGGTACAAAATGTGAATCGTACTTCACATACTTCTGTTTGCTTTGGGCTTGAGCTTATGCCATGTAAACAGAGGCTGAGTTCTATAAATAGCCACACAAGTTAGTATCACTCACTCCAATGGGCAACTAATGACACATCAGTGTTCCATGGGCCTAGAGAACCAAGCGCTGTCTGTGGTGACACACCATAAATCTGATATAAGAAGGAACTTTGCGACCGGGGATGCTGTAAACAGGACACAACCTTTGCCCTGCCAGGCAGCCAGAGAGTGTCTAACGAAGGAGTCATGGTTTATGGACTTCTGTCGCTTAATAAGGAAGAAGGTTTTGTGGACATGTTGCTAACCCAGTTGGCAGCTCCCCACCAGCTCTGCTTCTAAGCTCATGCTACTTTGCTCATCCTGTTATGTTAGGTAACATAACATTGGCTAACATATAGCTTGACTTACAGCTAACTTGGAAAACTATTCAAGTGGATAACCACTAGCATGGCTTATATTAAACTTGGATCACAGTTTGAGTGGATAACCACTGGTTGAATGATGATCTAGCGTCTATCTTAGAAAACATTATGTAAAATGTTAGTGTGGCTAACTCAACAAGGCTAACAGCTAAATTGGCTAACAATTAATTTGAAAAATATCTATAGCTTGGAGACTTACCAGGAAGCATATTTCTACCGTTATTGAAACATAAACGTAAATTTATCAAACCATCGTAATAAGTACAAAAGTGGAATAATCAACATAAGAATCTACTCTGCAGTCAGAGCACCCAGCCGAGATGTCTACTGCATAGTTATACAGTCTTTATAACACACATTAGCAATGCATCAACAGTGCACACACAGTATCTGGATGCTTATGAAACAGAAAAAGGAGGGTACGTGCATTTTAAAGATGGCCCACTTTCCCAGTTGGTTTGGTAAATCTATGCAAATCTAAAAGATTTGATGAATTGTTAGATTTACTGAAGCATATGCATAGAATATTGCCAACTCCTCCGCCTACGTCCACACAATAACCAAAGAAAAACACACATAGTGACTGATTGTTTGCAGCAATGATAGCAATACTTTCTGGCAAGCAGTAACCTCAATTTATCTGGTTTACTCCACATATAATCTATATAGATTAAGTCGTTTGAAGGAGAGAATTTCTTTTGATTGGATCTGAAAAAAAACACTTCACACAACAAAGCCTTTCTGACTTTTGTCTCCAAATACTTTTCCATGGGTCCCATGAGCAGGAAATGATCACACGCACACACAAGCGCACGCACACCCCCCCCCCCCCCCCCCCCCACACACACACACACACACACACACACACACACCCACACACACACACAAATGTGGAATATGTATGGGGTCCCGATATCAGCCTCCTAAATGGAAGCAATCTGGAGCTCCCTTGGAACCCCAGCAACACTGAAATAAATGTCTCCTTATTTAAGAGGGATGTTGAATCATCAAACTATGTTCTTGTACATGTGTTCTTGTGTCTGAGTTAAAGAATAACAACGTTCCCAGACTGAAGTGAAAAGAGAAAGGAAAACACGCTGAATTGGTCTTGATATTAAACATAAATAGTGTGTTGGCATGGCTCGTTCCCTGTGCAGCGGGAAAGTTAAATACCAGCCTGGATTCAGAGAACAGAGAGAGAATCTTTGCTAAGCCCCTCTCCAGAGAGACACTTTTTCATTTGCTTAAATAGTTTAAGCCATTGCAAACCCAAATCCACCGTAGTCTTCTAACTATGTAATTTGGGGTCTTACTATTATTACATATTAGTTTGAAATTTGAAATATTGTCTGTAATTATGCTTAGATATTTATTACGAAAATGAATCCTCTCTGATTCCACTCAATCTGCCTGTTCATAGATATCTTCCGAGAGTTTGCTGAGGTCGGCAAACTCCCGGTTGAATCAACCAATCAGATGCAACAAAAACTATTTTTTTACGTCTATAAAGAATCGTATATATTCATACCACTTCATCTTATATATATGCATCACAAATGTTCGACATATAGTATTAGCAAAACAAATTTACAGGGTTAGGAAGATTACAACTTAAACTGTCTGGCATTTATACTGTGAAGAGGAGGATTACAAGGTTTGCAGCCGCAGCAGAGATGTTACAGATGCACCGGCTGCAATGTGCACAAATCAAAAACAATCTCCCGTTATCAATGTTACCGAGCATAGATGTACTTTTCACCTAGGCACGCCCCCTTTTAACCTCACCCACTCAGGCTCCTGAGAGTCCACTAAATTCAGCGAGGTTAACTGTACGACTCGACAAACAAAGACGGATGCGCCACTCTTTGTTGGAGTTGTTGTTTTGTGTTAATACGCTATATGCAATTAGTACAGCTACACGTGAACCTTGTAAGATGGTGCAATTTGATTGGTTAGCTATCGCGGGAAATTGTGCAATATCCCATGTGATTGAGATCTCCCACTTGGGATATTGCGTGACGGTCGTCTCGTCACACTAATAAAAACAAATAAACCGCTAATAAAACCAAATAAATCCCGGCAAAAAGCGTTATCTTGTTTATTTTTGGGGTGTTCACGTGTAGTATGTACTAAAACCATTATTCACCTCAGGCTCTGTGAGTCCACTATTCCAATGCTCCACTATCCACTTCGCCTTCGGCAAATAATTGATAAATATGATTATACAGATAGTCTGACAAACTTTAGTTTATAACACAAAACTTTTATTATCCATATATACATGGACGTATGCAAAATAAAAGTGGCTCCAAGGCGTAAGTAGTTGAGCGGTGGGTCATGGGGCTAGAGGGGCAGAATATGCAGGGTTGGCAGTCAGTTGAGGGTGGAGGGAGAGGTGCGAAGTGGAGGGGGGAGAGGGGGATCCTTTGTGTTTTGTATCTCAACTGAATTGCCCTGAGAGGTTGGGGTCAACCGGATTCAGTTGTCTCCATAGTGAATCTATCTGCACCAACTCGTGAATGGTGATTCATAAAATAGTTTTGGTCAGTGTCCAGCCTATTCTGTAGCATCCACGACATTGCAGACTGTTCTGCCCAACAGGCTGGACGAAGGACAACCTGGAGGATGGCCTTCCATTCACAATAGCATCCTCCACTTCAGACATCATATCCAGTGTTATGTTCTTCCTTATGGCAGGCTGATCCTCAGTTTGAAAAACACTCAGCTCTGGCCTTGTGCAGCAGCAAAATACAGGGAAATTTTAAAGAAGACCACTGAAAACATTGAATGGGAACGAAGTCTAAGAACTGCCATTGAATTTTCATGTTCTGACTTACTCTTCTCTTCCTTTACCTCATGAGTGGTGTTCCTTTCCTTCTCTTTCTTCTCCAAACCATCATCTTGGTTTATCCTCGAACTCTTTTGAATTGCCTCAGAATTGGTCTTGCAGGGTCCTAGAGAAAGACAGGTTGAACACTGAATACCGTAGAACACTCAATCGTTTTAGGGTTAACATTAGACATCCTCCTTAACAAGATTAGGCATTACTCTCAGGATATTATGACTCACCTTTTTCAACTTCAGGGTCCACGTCTGGAAAAATGACACATCGTTGAAAATATGTGTTGTTTCCTCCTGGTTTAGGGTTAGGTGTGGGAAGATACATTGGAAATTAATAAAAGATTGTTTAAAAATGAACTAAGAATTTCAGGTACTGTTATGAACAATAATGATGACATACCAACAAAACATGTTTGCTTACCTTGTCTGTGGATCATGTCGGTGCGCCTCTTTGAGCTCTCTACCGCTAACTCCCTCTTGTCCAAATGCTGAATAACATTCTCCATGAATCCATAATCTTCTGTACCAGACCATTGAATGTTGTAAGCATTTGAAACGCTAGGCAGTTAGCTATCGACTGTGGTCAGGCAGATTCCTGAAAATCTCTGTCCAACAGCTGAATTCTGACAAATTTTGCAGGGCCGAATATCAAGGATCTTTAGGCAGTTTGAGGGACTGTGTGGACTTTTGTCTGAGGTGTCCTTAAGGTCTGTAAAGAAACTCCCAAACATTCCAGATCATAGCGCTGTTCAACACAACAGCATTTTTTTCAACAAACATTTCAAATATTTATGAAGGTTTTCTCATTGTCAAATTGAGTAAATGCATACACAATAAGACATTAAACATTTATATCATATGTGCATTTGTTTTTGTTTTTGATCTGGTAATCAGAGGCTTTAAAGGAGACATATTATGGTGTTTTCCCAACAAGTAAACATAGTATATGAGTTCCAGAAAACATGTTTTTGAAGCTGTTTGCTGGATATAGCTTTTAGGAAAAAAGATCTTGCCTACCGCTATTCCCCTCTGTTTCAGTCTCTTCAGAATGCGCTGTTTCTGGTGTCTGTAGCTTTAATGCAAATGAGCTGCTGCCCATTGACCAATGAGCTGTCAGACTGGACCAAAGCATGGAGGAGAAGGGATTGTGGCCGTTTGCTGACTCCTGGAGCTCTATATCTATATAATATAATATAATAATAATAATAATATTATATAATATATAGGTATTTATATAATATTATATCTAAAATCACGGCCAAAAGCTATGTGCACCTCGGATGACATAATGATGATTCATAAAGACTGCGTCTAGTACTTCCACAACAATTAAAGATTTGTATTGGGGGTTATCTCGGTTGAGAAGAATTGGGGGAAAGGAACTTTGGCCTTGACTCTCTGAAGTCCACTTTGAACCGCGACATGGAGGATAAAGGGATTGTACTCCGGGAGCTGATCTGCCGGACTGCCGGACTGCCGCCGAGCTCCCCCCGCCGGAGCTGCCGGACTGCCGATGACGCTTCGGCGGCAGTTCAGCTCTCGAAGTACACACGCCAGAGCCGCCCGGCAGCTTACCTGCCGGTCTGCCGCCGAGCTGCTCATCCGCTGGTCCACAAAGTTTTAGCTATTCTAACTTTTTTCAAAGTTTGTATACGTGTGGGAGCACCAGAGACCCAAAACAACACCCCATATCCCAGGTAAGTGTTGTTTTCATAATAAGTCCCCTTTAATAAATAAAGGACTGATTTGGTATGTTGTATGTATGTGTGTGTGTGTGTGTGTGTGTGTGTGTGTGTTTGCTTTTGCTTTTGCTATTGCTTTTGCTTCCTCCCACGCATTATCACTATTGTTGCTGAATGTCGATAAATACTTAATACTGCAACTACTGCAAAATACACAACCTCTGGCTCTCAAAGGGAATAATGAGATATGTGTTCCTAGTCTGCTGCATTATCTATATTTAAACTATTCCTACTAACGACAGCAAATTTGTTAAGATTATATTTACTGAGTTTAATCTTTTCAATCAACTGTGTGTGAAAGCATGTTTAGCCATTAAACCTGATCCAAACCCAAAGCCAGTCTCCTCCCCCTACACAACTCATTCTGCCAGAAAATAAACCTTTCCCTAGAACGCCTTTATTACCTCCGCTCCAGAATAAACAAGTCATGCTCTGTGACGGATTTTATCTCATGGCACTTTCTCTCATTCGCGTTTGTTCTGAACTTGGATGTTGTTAAAAGTAGTTTTGTCCATCAATATGAGCTGCCTGTAAAGAAGCACTATTGATGGCAAATACATTTGTAATCTAATCGTATTTGGATCGGGAAACAAGCTCTATCAAGCCTGGCTTGGTCCATGGCTCTGCTTACAGAAATATCTACCATTTCCAGCCTGTTTAGATGTAGGGGCAGTTTACAAGAGATCCCCCACTTGATACTTGTACTCGTGCACAGGTTTCAAGTTTACACAATCTCAGTGAATGGGCGGAGACCTAGCTTACATGGATTTTGTCATCAGGGACTTAACACCACAGGTTGATTTAAAACACAAAGTATCTACAGATCACATACACACATCATGTATTTTAACAAGTTAGGGATTGGCAAAGGAATATAACAGGAAGTTTGTGTTGCTGGACACTAGAGGTGCGATGATCACAAAAAAGCGTGGCAATCTTTGATAAAGATGATATCATACAGTGTCAAGGGATGTCCCTTGCTTCCTGCAGGGGAAACCAAAGTAAAAATACATCTTAAAGCACTTCAACTTCCTGAATGGTTCATTTCATTCCCAATACAAATCAAATAATTGGTTTGTTGTGGAAAATTCCGCACAGGGCTTCCAAGTTGTTGAATATCAGTTGTGTATCAAATGAAAGATGAGGGAGGCTGATGGTTTGTAAAACAGATCTGTGTGTGCAAATCTGAATTCGAGTGCCTTTCATATGAGACACTAGCATTCCGCTAAGACACAAACGCAACTGCCTCTAGATTCACAGTAGTTGTGTGACCTGCCTGTTTGTTGACGTTAGGCAGCTGATGTCTTGGGGGTTTGGATAAGTGGTTTGAGTGCTCAGCCCACAGCCAGAAGCTCTGCGTTCCAATTTTTTACAATCCAAGCTGGAAGTACGCTTGGAGCTAGGCCAATGCCTGCTGCTTCTTGTAGACTTGAACTCAATGACAGCTACGTTGGCCCTGTGATAATGCAGAGAATCCAGGGTTTTTGTGTAAACCAAAGATCTCCTGGATGAAGCCGGTTGTATTGGTATATAAACCCTTAATAAAAGTTACACAGGCCTTCACAGAACCCACAATACATATATCAACCCAAAGCCCGACAAAAGGAAAAATGCCCCCAAAAGGAAGGAATAGAGAAAAGCGATCTCTCCTCCTTGGGTGGAAGATAATCCATCAAAGAAAGGCAGCGATGGCTCAGCTTCTTGGCTCAGAAGGTAAAGAACTCTATAGCAGTGGATTACTTAACTGGCACAACACCACGGGGCAACAAAGGGAAAGCAGGTTCCCAGCTTAAACGGGGGTGTGTTGGGTTTGGTGATGTTGAGGTCTGGGTGGGAGGTGCCAGGCTGCGGGGGCGACGAGACCCCTGCCCTTGCTTTTGCCAAGAATAACTGCTGTGTCTTCTCAGCTGTCTGGAAGGCAAACAGGATGACTGTCTGCTGAGCTGCGTTCGTAGACCCATGGTCACCTGTTCTGTAGGATGTCAGCCTCTGGGTGGGTCTGTTCCTAGCTCCTCTTCCTCCTCTCATCTTCCCTCTCCTCTCAGCTCCTCTCCTCGTATTTGCTTCCCTCCTCTAGCCTTAATCCTCTCAGCTCATCGGACCTTCACCTTTATCTCCTCTTCTCTGCACATTCCCCCTATCCTCCTGCTCCTCTCTTGTTAGCTCCTTATTAACTTTCTATGAAAAAGTTAAGAAGGAGAACTCCCTCTACTCATATTATGTCCAATCCTCTCCCCTTACCTCCTTTCTCCTCCTCTTCCCTCCACTATTTCCATCTCCCCTCCTGTCCTCTCCCCCGTCCTTGCTCCTTTCCTCTTCCATAAGCTCCTCTCTCCCTTCTCCTCCTCTTCTCAAACTCTCCTCTCTTCTGCCCTCACCTCCACACCCCTCTCCTACTCTATCCCATGAGCTCTTCTCTCCTCCATTCAGCTCCTCTCCTTATACCCTCTATCCTCCTCTTACCTCCCCTCCTTCTCCACTAAACAATCAAACAGGAGTGTTCCCATTAAAATGCAGTGATTCCAACGTGCTGGAGCACCGTAATTCACTGGTCCTGAAGTGGTGAGTCAACATCATCAGTCAAAAAAAACTAAAGAACATAGACATCACGAATGTTCACGTTCACAACACACCCGTTCTTCAGGCTTCACCAGAAGTGTTATTGTATCAGTGTGGTTAGAGATCTGGCTTTCCTCTGGCCCTCAGCCCCCAATCAATTATGTTATCTTATTATTCTGCATCTCATTAGTTTCCATCACCGTGAAACAGGGAGGGCAGAGGGATTGAGGCACAGCGGAAAAAGAGGGATTGAGAGAGAGCGAGAGAAAGACCAACAGAATCCAAAATAAACACTACAATGAGAGCCAGAGGGTGAGCCAGAAAGCACCTGGGAGCGATATATTACAACGACACTCTTTAGCACTTGCTCCAGCTCTCTCTCACCCCTGCTCCTCCATCACACATACATGGCAAAACAAACTGCGGTGGAGCTGTCTGGCGTTTTTTGTACAGAGCTGCAGGAGCTTTCGGGGGGGGGGGGGGTGACATGATGGTGGATGAGGCCTGTATGGGGTCCCTGTGGGCCCCTGTCCCTGAGCGGACACACAGTACCCTCCGTAGCGCCGGGCTGCTGGCCTCTCCACACGATGCCTGCTTAAATACTCAGTGTGTGCTCAGCTGGACTGAGGCTAATGCTGAGCTACACCACAGCATTAAGCCAGCTGTGGACAACACACTGTACTGGATATAAAGAGTGATATAGAAAGATATAGAGACAGATTCCTACCTACCTACCTACCAACATACCTAGATACATAGATACATAGACAGCGTAAAAAAGCCCTGTAGAGGGGTAGATAAAGGGAGGGGTGGATGAAGTGAGAAAAGGAGGGATGTACAGACATTGATAACAGATAAATAGACACTATGACCTTTATGAGAATTGACACACAATCCTATGATTGCTCTTTGTTGTTCTATTTGCAAAAAAATGAGATTGAGTAATCCTTTCTGCCGATATTATTTCAACATTAATCATGGGTCGCTGTCGGAAGAAAGCAGCAGGCGCCTCGGTGAAGACCAGCCCGATGGAGTTACCTGTGAAACGCTGCTTCAGTCTGATTAAAATGTGATTTACCTCGCTTGGGAGTCCCGCAGATGCCCGCCACAAAGATAATTGAAACCGTGTTTGTGTCTTCCCGCCACAAGATAAATAATCAGAGAGATCCATCACACTGGAACTCCCAAACCCCCTCCCCCTCCTCCATGTCACTACATCCTCCCCAGACTGCACACTACTGTCACCTGGGCAACGCAGGACGCCGCAGGGCTACGTCACCTCATTGGAGGACTTAGAGAGGACTTGATGTCACAGTCATTCCACACTTACATCATTTTGATTAAATTAAGTCTATCTGGTTATAGAATTACTGATGTTGCATTGTGAACGAGAAGCAATAGGAACTTGTTAAGGTAATCTATGCTTTAGATATACTGATCAAGTGTGTTTCTGTCTATCGCTGACCCAAACGGCTGCCCAGGCGAGCAGAGAGCTCATATAGCATCCTGGGAAGACCCCACAGGGATTGGCCTTCTATACGACCTCATTACAACTTTACACACAGACACTAACGCACGCACACGGATATGTACAGGCAAAATATGCATATATGGATACCCACACACATAGAACTGTCTTAGAGTATAAAAGCAAGAGAGAGAGAGAGAGAGAGAGAGAGAGAGAGAGAGAGAGAGAGAAAGAGAGAGATGATGTCCAGCTGAGACATTGAGCGCCGAAATTCTAATTTAAGATGAAAGGTGATGAAGAAACAAACACATTTGTTTTAGGTTGGGCGAGAACAATTGAATGCAAAAACTCCCTGCCTTGCTTACTGCAGGTATTCTCTCTCTCTCACTTGTATGTAGTGTATGCGTTCACGTGTGTGCATGTAGGCACGTGCCGTCATGATACAAGAAGAATCTTGATGGTGCTGGCAGACTTGTTGTGTGATGGAAATTTGTCATTTCAGTCTTGTTCTGCACATACTCCTCTCACTGGATCACATGATTTTAGGGAAACATAATGTGTAGCCCACTCACTGCTTATTCAATTATTCAGTACCCAACATTTATTATTCTTCAAAAGCACAAATGAAGTATCACCACAAGGAATGACAAAGTAAGATAAATTAAATAAAATGAAAATTTCCCATGAAATTTTCTCTCTCTCTCGCTCTCTCTCTCTCTGTCTCTCTTTCTCTCTGATAGATAGATTGTTCACGGCAGAATGTGAGCATACAGCACATGACAACACGTAGGTAAATATAATAAAATGGAGCATGGACACATTCCAGATATACTACAAATTGCACACAAACTCAACTATCAATCAAACTCACCCACAAGTATATGTTTTCAGGGGAATCTGAGTGTGCGCGCGTGTGTGTGTGTGTGTGTGTGTGTGTGTGTGTGTGTGTGTGTGTGTGTGTGTGTGTGTGTGTGTGTGTGTGTGTGTGTGTGTGTGTGTGTGTGCGTGCGTGCGTGCGTGCGTGCGTGCGTGCGTGCGTGCGTGCGTGCGTGCGTGCGTGCGTGCGTGCGTGCGTGCGTGCGTGCGTGCGTGCGTGCGTGCGTGCGTGCGTGCATATGGAAAATATCCCACTTAGATGCATGCTGCATGTAGATAGCAGCTGGGATGTGGTACCATGTGTCCAGACTCTTTGAACTGCTACTTCTCTTTGATGTGAACCTGGGTGTCTGACCCTACAACATCTACATTCACTTCATGTTCCTTTGGGGCATGCCCCCTTCTATGGTGGTAGTTACATCCCAGCCCTTTAGAAACCACGCGCAACCCAGTTCAATCTCTTGAGCTGGGTGGTCTTTATGGTGTTGGTATATTAAATATATTGTTCTTAAGTTGACCTTTAAACTAAATCTGTGTTGTGAGCCATTTTTAACTGTTTTGGTATTTTTTCAAGTATTCCAGTTTTATGTTTGATTAAATTGTTATATTTTTCACATCTCTTATCTCTTAAAAGTCATTTCTTCATACCATAGTTCAGCTCATCTCATGAGTTTCACATCATACTTTTCACTTGCTTGGAAAGTGTCATTGTTTATTCATGACTGTCACACTCAGCAATAACTTTGAGGAAGTAACAAGCGCTGAAACATTCTTTCCTTCTTCTCTTCCTTAACTCTTCCACTTGGGAAGGCCGTGTGAGCGTTATCTCTGTGCTAGATGGCCTTGCTTCAACCCCCAGCCTGCAGGCATGAATTACAGAAAACATTAACGGTCTCCCGGATTGGGGGCTTTTTGCAGCACACTCCATCACATGACAGCTATAGTTCCTCCATCAGCCTAGACAATACAACTAATCTTACAGAGGTCAAACGCATCCCTAATGGGAGATTAAACTGATATATATATATATATATATTTATATGACCGGTACGCTATATCTCTGTAACTTTTGGGATATCATGTGTAACAGATGGAGAATTCATGAGGAAGCCAAAGAGAGTTTGAGTTATTGTACTTAGTGATGGCAAAATGAATAGTGGATTCACTAATATGATGCATTTTTTCTTAATTAATAAGAAAATACAGAGTATGTGACATACACAGTAAACTTTTGAATGCCCTTTCAACTAGAGCCTGATCGATATTTTGGCCGATGCTGACCTATCATAGAAAAGTCAGTATCGGCGTATATGTTTGCCTCTATGAAAACTTAAAATATGGTGTTAATTTATTAATTCAATCACTTCTTCAAAAGTCCTCTAATTTGATGGTTAAACCTCCAAATGGTTTAACTGAGCACATCCACGTAAACACTCAACATGCACTAACAGTTTTACAGCATGTTCTTTATGAAGGTTAGTAGCTCAAGCTCATCCCAATAAAGTTCATTGGTTCCTTTAGCTCATGATCTTAATGTGATGTTGCTGTGGCCTGAAGAATCTCTGGAGGGTGAGCAGCAAATCCCAAGGAGCTGCCCCGCTCCCATGATAATAATGATAATAATGATAATGATAATAATAATAATAATAATAATAATAATAATAATAATAATTATAATAATAATAATAATAATAATAATAATTTATCAGTTTTTACAATAGGATACCACAATATATATATATGATTTTGAAAAATTTTGCCCACAGAATGTCAGCATTCATATCAGAATTCATTTTGGTTTCTAGTTCCTACTTACTTTACGTTCAATTACACTTGCAGCAAGTAACTGCCTGATTACAATTGCGGTGTGACAGCAAGATTACAATTCCCAGAAATGTGGTGCTACTAATCTGAATTTAACTACACTTGTGGTAACTGCCTGTTTACAATTCCCAAATCTGTGTTGTTCCATGAATTTCATATTCAACCCAAACTGGGGGAGTCAATAAAACTCCTTCAAAATCACTTGTTTTTGCAAGTACATTTGGTATGAATGATAATGTGTCATCTCATTTCATAATCCCATTTAACCTAAATTGGAGTGGATTTAAAATCGAATTTAAAAAATGAGATTAATCGTGAATTAACTCATTGATGAGATTAATCGCGATTAAAATTGTTAATCGTTTGACAGTAATAATATTTATATATATATATATATATATATCGACCGATATACATATATTTTGAATGTCGGCTGATATATTGTAATTGGTAATGTTTTACGCCTTAATATCAGTATGAACAACGGCCCCTAAAATCCAGTAACGGTCACGCTCTGTTTTCAACCTGCAGTTTATTGGATAACAAGTACACAAAATGTGAGCAACTGCGCAAATACTAATAAAATAATATATTCCCTCCATTTTTGCTCAGGGCTATTGCTCCATCTCTCCCTCTCGCCACATGTCTTACATCATTCTCCCTCTATTTTTCACCCTCTCCCTCTTTCCACTCACTCTGGCTTTTATTTGTTCTTCCCCACTTTCTCTGTCTATTCTCTTTTTTAATCAGACCGATCCTACCTTCCAGTAATTGTATCTTTCCCTTCATATATCTCCCTCTCTAGAGATCGGGTGTGTATAGTAAACACACACAAACACACACACACACACACACACAGACACACCACACACACACACACACACACAGTGTCAAAATAGATTAAATAAACTGGTGCAGCCAGAAGACCAATGAAGACAGATTAAATTATTTTCCTCATTTATCACATCATCATTATCGTCATCATCTTCATCGTCAACATCATGAACATCATCACTCTAGGCCCGTCCATCTCTCCATACATCCTGTTAGTCCGATAACCATGATGACCACACCGGGCGCCTAACAAACTATTGATAAGACCGCTAGCCCCACACTCTCCTGAACTCCTTACTCTAACAGTAATACATGTGGACTATGTTTAATCATTTATTTAATGCATCTTTCCCTACTACTCCTAGTACGTCTATTTATTTAGGAATTTATTAGTGATCCGCTCGTCCATTCCACCATGGTCCTGTACTCTGCTGGAACACCCACATTCCCCGCCTGTTGAGCAAAGTAGGTTGCTATCAAAATCCACTTACAGGCTGGTAGTTGGGATTCAAACACACTGAGCAGATCGACTGACTGAGGTTGGATTCCCTTCTACTTGAGTGCTCATGAGCAATCAAAGCCGAACGCAAGCGCTGAAGGCAGGAAATGTTGTTTGTGTCTGCTTAATATGTGTGTGTGTGTGTGTGTGTGTGTGTGTGTGTGTGTGTGTGTGTGTGTGTGTGTGTGTGTGTGTGTGTGTGTGTGTGTGTTGTGCGCGTGGGTATGTATAGCCAGAGGGCATATTGACCTAATAAGGGTTGTTACATAAGGTCATTTTTTAAATATTGGGGATGTAATGGAAATGTGCGTGTGTGTGTTTGTGTAACCATATGAAGTGTGAGGGCAAAACGAAGCATATGTAGTGTGTGTGTGTGTGTGTGTGTGTGTGTGTGTGTGTGTGTGTGTGTGTGTGTCTGTGTGTGTGTGTGTGTGTGTGTCTGCTTCTGTGTGAGTGCATGCGCCACTATGTTTCTCAATGAGTCTTCATGCCGCTAGCAGACTTGGTTTGGGATTGAAATTAGTCATTTCAGTTTTGTTCTGCACATACACAACTGACTGGATCACACCTCGAGGTTGTAGCAAGGGAACCATAATGTATACCCCACTACTCAATGCTTTTTCATTTTCTCTCTCTCTCTCTCTCTCTCTCTCTCTCTCTCTCTCTCTCATCAAAATTGTATCAGTATAAGTTTAACCTTTGATCGAGGGACATGGCCTTTAATTACCAGGTCATAAATACATGGACTAGTATACCATAAAAACACTTCATCGGTTGGCCTATTGCCATGGTTTAAATATTTTAACATTCTTCAGCGATGTTCTTGTTTCAAAATCAGATATCTTTATGTTATATTATATATTATTATATTATATGATTAAATTATTACTTCTGAAATTCCAAACTTTTCCAAAATTTCACATTTTCCAATTTACCTTTTGGCCTGAAACTGTGATCATAATATAAATAAAATGAAATAATACAATTAATTCGTAGTTCAAATTCAAATAAGATCTTCGCATTTAACCTTCTTAGACTGATAAGGACATGCAAGCCCGATTTGAATGCATTTGACCCCAATGCATTGTCCATACACGATTCCACGATAGGCTACCATTGAATGTTTGGCCAACACCAAAATGAAATGACAAATAACCCGTGGATGATTTCCATCCGGCCGTTACCGTTGACGGCATCTAAAAGGTCACGAAAGACCCCTTCGACATGAAGTTCCAACAGATCGACAGGAACATTGTAGGTACAAGGAACATGTGGGACTCACCATTTCCCCGTGCAGACCGGCCGTCCGAGGAGCGCGGAGTGAGAGGACTTTACATTCCCACGGACAACCTTTCACGCACGTTCAACGGGGATGTTAAACCAATCCGAAAAGTAATTGCTATCGTTTATAACACGATTATATTCACATGTGTAGTGGACGACTCGTTTGAGCCTGCTTCAAAGCTTGTAAGGATCCTAACCGAGAAGTAATAATAAAAAAAAAAGTATAGGACCAAGCAATAAATCACGGAGCGGATCTGCGAGGAACCGGTGCGACGACGTGCGCGCGGCGGACTGGCGGCAGCCGGTGAGAAGGAGAGTCAGCGCTCTTTACTAACTTAACATCGTTAAACCACCGGAGTCCCCTCCCCCTTACCCCGCCCGGTGTCATCGTCTACATGCCTTTGCATCGGGTCCCCCGTGCCCCGCCCCCCTCAATGGGAAGTTAGACATTGTTCAGCATTCTGGCACAAACCAAAAAATAAAGATGACCTGCAAGTAAGAGAGGCTAAGGTCAGGTGTAGGGAAGATCGCCAGTGAGAGAGAAACTCGTGATTTCTCTGGATCATTTTCTGTTCTGATGTTTAATTGGTTCAGAGCAGATTTCCTCGGTCTCAGAGGTCAGACAGGTGATTCCCCGCAAGCCCTTACAGTTATTATAACAGGAAGCATTCCAGGCACCATGCTCCAATTAATATTAAAATATCGCCAGTGTGGACTTCGCCAGCTCACCTTTCCTCCGTCATCTCTCCAACTCCCAGTACCCCCATCCAATCAACACACAGATCTCATCAGCCTATCAAATGCACCTGACCTTGGCAGAGCTGTCTGTCTGTCTGTCTGTCTGTCTGTCTGTCTGTCTGTCTGTCTGTCTGTCTGTCTGTCTCTCTTCCCATTTAATTTGAAGTCATGATGCTTTTATCCAAAGAGACTTAAAGTGAATTTAGATACAAGACATAATGACCATTCACAGAGAGGATATTGGTTGCTAGGCGACCAGTTCACATTTGTTTTGGACAAGCAAAGTGTGTTGTACCACCTAAACTTCACCTAGTGGAGGACCGTGCAAGGCATACACATTAATGGAGTTCATAGTGAATATCCCTTCCTTGTCGGCAGGCCATCAGGCTTAGCTTATCTAGCTTGGCAAGGACCCACCTTTTGTATGGGAATCGAACAGCATAGCCTTCCCTCCCTCCCTCCTACCTTGGTCTCTCCCCTCCTCTCTCTCTCTCTCTCTCTCTCTCTCTCTCTCTCTCTCTCTCTCTCTCTCTCTCTTCTCTCTCTCTCTCTCTCTCTCTCTCTCTCTCTCTCTCTCTCTCTCTCTCTCTCTCTCTCTCTCTCTCTCTCTCTCTCTCTCTCTCTCTCTCTCTCTCTCTCTCTCTCTCTCCCTCTTGATCGTGTCTTCAGACTAGACATCAGGTCTTTGCGTGCGTCATCAAAAAGACAACTCTGTTGTTCTTGCCAGTGCTAAATCTGCTCCTAAGGGGGATCGTACATCAGATCCTCCCCATACTAAAATATAACTCAATTCAGCTCCATCATTGCTCCCAGAATGTAAACCAAATGGCAAATGTATTACGTATAAAGGCAAAAGCATTGTAGGCCTATTTCAACTCCCACACAAAAACTCAATAGTATCAACATGAAAACATGATAAAAGCAAGCTAAAGACGTTTGTTCTTGGACAATATAAGAAGACGGTGTTGTAAATTAGCATCCGCTATAAGCACTATGATACTTGCATTGGATAGCTGTTCTCAGTTTGTCTATATATACTACCAAATAAAACATAAATAAATAAATAAGTAATAACATTATCCAAACCACAGGAACCCTTCAGAGATCTGACTGTTGATAGAACTCATCGATATAACTGCATCATGGGAAATGTAAGCAGATAATCAACGTTATACTATTTATTAAATGTTTGAAGAAAATGTCCCAAATTGTCAATTAGAGGGACCAAAACTTACTTTCAAAAAGCAAGAGTGTTGAAGTTTCTTCCAAACTTTGGTTTTTTAATATTCAGAAAAGTGTTCGGAGACACACGATGTATTGCAGCAGGAATCCGCCCCGATGAAGATGAAAATACTTTAAAAGGCAGCAAAGTACAAAATGACTTACAAATAATAGTGACTTACAAAATAGTTAGACATGAGAAATAGCCTGGTTTAAATCTCAATCAGCTTTCTCCATTTGTGTGTGTGCGAGTGTGTGTGTGTGTGTGTGTGTGTGTGTGTCTGTGTGTGTGTGTGTGTGTGTGTGGGGGGGGGGGTAAATAATGAACTCCACCATTAAAATAATGACCTCATACTGGTGCCAAACTACCCCAACTGGGGGGAGAGGAAAGGAGCAGAAAGGAGAAGAGAGGAGGGAGAAAAAGAGTAGATGAAAGGATGAAAGGAAAGAGCAGAGAAGACGATGAGAAGAAGAAAACAGAGAAGCCGTTGGAAGGCTAGAGGCGAAGACTGGAAACAGTAGATGAGAGGAGAGAATTGAGTAAAGAAGTGAGGCAGGAGGAAAGAAGAAGCAAACAGGAAAAACATTTAAACTTTCCTCTGTCCTCATCTGACCAAATGGTTTTGGACTGTTCTGGGTCTCTGTGGTACCCAGTAATGGGCTGCAATGATGAGATTCCCTCCTTTATCTCTCTCCTCCTTTATCTTTTTTATAACCCCCCTCTCCCCCACTGCCCCTCTCGATTTGATTTGTTTCTCAACCTCAAAGTCCCCAAAAATAATTTGGCGACAATCTCTCTTTTAATATGATACTGCTGTGCGTATGTATTACGTTGTAAGATCTGTTCATTAATTATATCATATTACGATATTATTATATCCAATAACAATAACTTTATTTATGTAGTACTGCTCTACAAAGAGAAGGAAAACAATAAGATATGAAAGCTGGAGGGTTAAGTGGCGTCAGCAAGGTGGAGTTCTTACCTGTTGATCTGTTAAGCTTCCTGTATACCTTGTTACATTTCAGTGTAGCAGTGTATGAATTATTCCTCAATACACAAGTAATTAGATCCATTTTATGTGTATATATATGTACGTTTTGTTCATATGTACGTTTTGTTCATAAGCCTGATTTCCAGCTGTGAAGAGAGTGTGGGTGTGCTCCATTTGCATGTTCAAATGTTACGCTTTCCCAACCTCTCTGTCCAACACAGAACAGCACAAGACTCAATACACATCTTGTGTACATTTCGATGTATAGCTCACTTCCTCTCCCCCTCTTTGCGTGTCCCTCCCTCTCTTCCTTTTTATACATCTCTCTGTCTTTGTCCTCGCCCTTTCACTTTATTTCGGTTCCTCAATAGCGGTCTCTCTATCTCAGGATATATATATTAGAACTGGTTGGCCTGAATAAGTCTTCTTTCCATACAGATGTCCTCTCCCTTTGCTACTCAATCTCAACCTCTCAAATCTCTATCACAACGGTTAATGCTGCTGCACCTGCTCTCTAGATTAAGTAAATATAGAACCCAACTAGAGGTTGTCCAGAGGAACTACAACAATGTCCAAATCTTATCAATTCCTCTTCAGCTGAAGGGGATCATTTTGACACTTCAACTCATTCAGCCAACATGCATGCAAACTATTTACTCATGGAGCTTGAATGGCTGAAAATTTAAGATCGCAATGCAATCGCAATCGCAACAGTCCCAGAATTTGACAACAAACCTACATTTGTGCAAAGATCGTTCAATCAAAGTAAACAACCATGGATATCCAGCGTGATATACATTGATATGCAGACCGGTCTAACTCCTTCTCCCTCATCATGATGCTGAATGTGTTATATGCATCTGCATTTTTATGCGTTTTCCAGCATACTTTTTACGTGCTTTTGTCGGACAGTCGGGGGAAAATGAGTCGTGGCTCGACATGGAGCAAAGAGGAGATGTATTCATACAAGCCCATAAGGTCCGCACCAGCGATTTTTTTGGTTTGGTTCGAAACCAAACCAAAAAAAAGGTACACACCTAACATGGTGTGAATACACCCTAAGACTGGGGTTATTGTGGGAGGGTGGAGGGAGGAGTACTTCGGGGAACTCCTCAACTTGAGGGACATCAAGTTCATACAGGAGTCAGGGACGAGGAGACCCCAAGGGTAAGTGGGCCAAATTGTGTCCATCTGACAGATGTCACTAAGGTGTTTGTGGGGGTTGTTGAGGCCCCCAGGGTTGCTGAACAACCTGGAGGTTATTAGGCTGTCTTGCCTGGCACGCCCACACAACATTGCAACAACCTCTGCGGCAGTACCTTTGGACTGACAATGCAGAGAGCCTGGTGGTTTCCAAGTTCAGGTGTGTTCCAACTACTGGAATTCATATCAGTTCAGGCCCTATCAGTTCATCCTATTAATCTTTAAGCCAAGGGGAGGACAGGTAGAACTGTCAAGGCTGTACATGTGGTCCAATGGCAATCTTTGATACTTCCTCCTCTGCTGCTTCAACTTTGTCTTCCACTTTTTTGTTTCTCAATCATTTTCCATATGGATATGGTGAATATGCATTTGACTTTTATCAATGCACTAAAAAGTGCATTGTGTCACCCTGGAAACATGCGTTACCTTGGTATCACGTGAAAACAGGAGTTTGGGAAAAGTCAGCATAAAAAACGAATACATACAGGTAATCATATCATATTATATATTCTGACAGATATAGACGGAGGGTGAAGGGTGAAAGGAGAGATTGATTTAGAAATTGAGGGAGATAGGAGTGAGAGAAAGAGTGGTTCAGATGTAGAGGGAGAGAATGACAGGTAAAATAAATAAATAAAGAGAGATGGATAGAAGGATAGGAAGAGGAAGAGAGGGACTAAAGCACAGATGCCAGTTCAATACTTGCTAAGCTTCAAGCACAAATTAAACACCTGACACTTCCATCTATCAGTTAGAGCTCATCATTTACACCGGGCCCATAAATGCAGGTGACATTGCTTGATTAGTGTGTTCAACCCTCAACTATCAGCACAATGTCCTCATTATCTTGGATCCCTGCACACACCAAGTGAACCTTGCACCAACCAGTTCAAGTTCAGGTTGAAGTACTTTATTATCAGATGCAGAGAACAACACTGTTAACACTGTTAACACTGTTCCCTTAACCCTGTTAAGGGAATCATATTTAGGAGGAAAAAAAAAAAGGCTGGACAAAGATATAACTACAAATATACATAAGATAAATATACAAAAAGCAATAAGAAAATAACAGAGTAACAATATAACACAACTATGAGGAACACAATTATGAGGTACATTATAAAATAGGATTTTTTTAAAGGGGACATATTATGAAAACAGCACTTTTCCTGGGATTTGGAGTGTTTATTGGGTCTCTGGTGCTCCCAGACGCATACAAACTTTGAAAAAGTCTGTACATGATTTTTTTGAGTGAGATATGCATTTCTGAAAGTACCCCGCCTACAGTTACCAAACGAGCGAGTCAGTTTCGGCGCCCCCTCCTACGTAGGAAGGGGGCACATTTGAGTATTACCTCCCACTTCCCCACTCCCCTCCAATCAGAGCATTGATAAGATTTAGTGGACCAGCGGACGAGCGCTGCCGGACTGACGCCGAGCTCCCCCCGCCGGAGCTGAGCTGCCGGACTGCCGCCGAAGCTTCGGCGGCAGTCCGGCAGCTCAGCTCCGGGAGTACAATCCCTTTCTCCTCCATGTCGGGGCTGAATATGGACTTCAGAGAGTCAAGGCCAAAGTTCCTTTCCCCCAATTCTTCTCAACCATGGCCGAGATAACCCCCACTACGAGTCTTTACTTGTTGTGGAAGTGCCAGAGACGTCAGACGCAGTCTTTATGATTCATATTATCATCCGAGGCTCAGACAGCTTTTGGCCGTGATAGGGCCGTGATAGGCAAACATATAATATTATATAAATACCTATATATTATATAATATTATTATTATTATTATTATTATTATTATTATTATTATTATTATTATTATTATTATATTATAATATATTATATTATAGATATAGAGCTCCAGGAGTCCGCAAACGGCAACAATCCCTTCTCCTCCATGCTGTGGTTCAGTCTGACAGCTCATTGGTCAATGGGCAGCAGCTCATTTGCATTAAAGCTACAGACACCAGAAACAGCGCATTCTGAAGGGACTGAAACAGAGGGGAATAGCAGTAGGCAAGATTTATTTTTCCTAAAAGCTATTTCCAGCAAAGAGCTTCAAAAAAATGTTTTCTGGAACTCATATACTATGTTTACTTATTGGGAAAACACCATAATATGTCTCGTTTAAGGTGAATAAGGTTATAAGTGGATGCAAGAAATCCTAACTGAAGCCTTATGACTCTAGGATAAAAACGTTCAGTCTGCCAGTGCAAGACCCGATCCTCCAGTAACAGGGCCAGACAGCAGCAAGGTAAAACGTGTATGTTCTGGGTGTTGGCCATCCTTAATAATCCTGAGATCTTCCCTGAGGAAGTGTGTGTGGTAGGTAGTCCTGTAGATCTTGGAGCTCTGTGTCAATAATGTGTTCTGTAATCATGACGACACTTAGTATTACCTTACGGTTCTCAGCTGTGCAACCAACATACCACATTGTGTAACAGAATGCTGTCAATGGTCCACCTGTAAAAGTATGTGATGATGACTGGGTCCATACCAAACCTCTTCATTCTCCTCAGGAAGAAGGTTCAGTAACCTGAAGCAGCTTCCTTTCCCCCACAGCTCTATTGATGTGTATGGGTAAATGCTCCCCCTCCCTCCTGTAGCCTCCTGTAGCTCGCATCATCTCATTTGTCTTGCTGTCGTTCAGAGAGTGGCTGCTGTGTTGCCCCAATGCTGCCAGGCTTTTGACCTCCTCTATGTAGGCTGACTCGATGCATTGCTGACTCAGTGATGAGCCCCATAATGGTTGTGTCATCAGCAACCTTGCCATTGAGATTGGTACTATGCATTACGCACATTCACGTTTGAAGCAGGCAAACAGGAGGGGGCTGAGCATACACCCCTGGGGGCGGGAGGAGGGGGGTTGATGGGGATGACCGTGGAGGAGGTGCGGTCACTGATTCTCACCCCCATGGGGTCTCCTTTTCAAGAAGTCAAAGGTCCATCTACATAGGGAGATGTGGATGGAAGCGAAGCCACCAGCAGCCATACATTTCCTGTTCGGTGGTGATGAACATGGGTTTGCGGGATAGGAAAGTGTGAAAAGGTGCTTGCATGTTGCCCAAACAAACACCTACCCTTGCCGTACCTGTTTGTTGGCCGGTGTCAGGTGAAGTTTTGTCTACATTGGCCAACGTTCTATAGCTGGGTGTTTGATGGGACATGAATCTTAATGTTTCCTCAACACTTCCTGATACTTTATTTTTCCTGTCCTGACTCAATCCCTAGTCTGGCTGAAACTCTGTCCCACCGACCCAAGGGCAAAACAGCTTTCCAACAGGGAAACCAAGAACTAAACCAAAACAAACAAGGCTAGTTCAGGATCTCATTGGGTTCCACTGCCTGTTGCTGATGGTCGATCAGGGATAATGCCGTTGCTATGGTAATGCACCATACTGGCTGCCTTAGATTCTGCTCTTTCAGTGTTTCTATCATTTCTCTTACTTACTGGTACCTGGTTGTCACTATTCAAGTTTACCATTAAAGTAATTTAGTAGATACTTGAACCTAATGTAAATTACATTAGATTTTTACCATAGGGGTTTCTCTTGCTTTGGAATATCAAATTTGATTGAAATGTCAATCAAATCTCAAAAATTGCAACTGCAGGTATATTTTGGTAAATTTATGTTAACGTGAACATAATCAAACATGTGATAATTTGTTCCATAAAATAATATGTTTAAATCTAGATTATAAAAATAAAGAAAATAAAAGTAAGTATGTCTCAAACTCACATATTAAGAGTTCCAGTGCGTTCCAGTGTTAAACTAGTTGAAAAAAAAAGAAGTTTATTAACTAGAATATTTGCTGGTTTTCGGAAGTGCGTCCCTGTGAGGCTGTGACATCACTGGCGGGCTTCCCTGTGTTCCAGAGCCTCAACAACAACACTGCATCAAATTGTGGAATCAACTGTTGTCAAGCACTGTTGCTATGTGATGGCTATAGAATCTAAAAATGACTAAAAATAGTAAAAACTAAAATAGTTCTCCATTTAAGTATCTGTCAAGTGTGGAAATGCTGAGGATGTCATCAGTGAAGTGTGTGCGTATGTGTGGGTGTGTGAATGTGTGTGTTTAATTTATGCATTTTTTATCTTGATGGAGGAAGGATTCTGAGAGCTATCAAGGTGTTTTGAGGAGGTGAGGAGGAGGAGGTGAAGAGAGGCGAGAGGAATTGAGGTTAGAAGAGGTGGACACAGAGGATGAGATGTGGTGATTGTGATAAAAACTCACACACATGGTCATACTCTCCCCCTCTAAAACGCTCCCTCTCTTAAGGACTGTTAAGACTGTGTATGTTATACATACACAGTCATTGCTTCCCCATCATCCGGTTCCAAGCTTGCAGATTCTATAGCCATCACATAGCAACAGTGCTTGACAACAGTTGATTCCACAATATGATGCAGTGTTGTTGTTGAGGCTCTGGAACACAGGGAAGCCCGCCAGTGATGTCACAGCCTCACAGGCACATTAATAGACTTGTTTTTTTGCTTGTTTAACACTGGAACTCACTGGAACTCTCAATATTGTAAGTGAAGTTTCAGGCATACTTACTTTTCTTTCTTTTTATAATCTAGATTTAAATGTATTGTTTTATGGAACAAATTATCGCAGGTTTGATTCTGTTCACAAAACATTAAATTGTCAAAAGATCTCATGATTATCTCATGATTCATGAGATTCATATCTCATGATTATCCAGTTTGTGTCTCCCACCATACCCACACTCCCCTGTCCAGGCTTCCCCTTCCCTCCCTTGATCTCTGACCCCTCCCCTCCCTATAGCCCCCTCTATCCCTCTGTCTCGTCTTCCTCCAGCTGTGGCCGCAGGTAGTGATCTCAGCAAGTTAAACTGGACTACCGGAAGTAGAAAGTCATTTCAGGAAAGAGGAAGTGAGTTTGGGAGGTCATTTGTGTATGTAAACTCTCTTACTTCCTCATATGAATCCAAATAATAAGAGACAGGTCACACACCTTTTCAAATACCTTTTCAAGCACACATACTCATAAATATGTGTTCCTGCGTGCAAACTAAAACAAAATAGAAATAAACAAATATGCAAACATGAATACACACACACGCACACACACACATTTATTCGGCTAAATTGAATATATATATATATTCATAACACAGTGTGACCAACGACAGGTCTAACAAGTTACATTTATTTTAATTGATTATTGACCAAAGTAGGTGCACCTGAAAGACAGTCCAACTCAGTTCAACTCTTTTGACATGAATGAGTTTTGAGAAGCCCCTATTGTCCAAAGCTATTTTGTATCTCCTTAAGCAATTCTAATACAACAATAATATTAATATACAATGGTTATGCAACCACACAAAGATACCGCAGTCCACAACTCCTGGATAGAGATGAGGGGAATGGAAGGAGAGAGACAGATCAATACAGATATCAACTGCTGGTTCTTTTAAGCCAGAATAGAATTAACATGAACACACATATCTCTATTATGTTACGTATTTTAAGCACATAAGTTGCCCCCACATAGCCACAAGGAAGCAGGATCGAACACACAAACTGCATTACCTCCACATAGCCACAAGGAAGCAGGATCAAACATATAAGCTGTAATTACTATACATAGCCACAAGGGGAGCAGGACCAACATATAAGCTGCAATAACTTCTCCAGCCACAGATGGCAGCACCTTTAGACAGGTGAGGAAGCCGGAGCCAATACGTCACATAGGCCACGCCTACTTGGAAGATAGCGGTGCGGTATTTCTCTGTCTTAAATACAATTCCCTTCTTTTGCTTCATAGTTACCATACCGAAATACTTTAACAAATAAAGTGAGTTAAAAGCGACCCGGATTGAACTACTTTCTTCAAGAACACGACAATAACGCGAACAATGGTTTGAAGATATGCGGCTTAGTTTTAAGCTTGCAGCTGGGCTAAGCAAGTGGAGCTATGGTGGACACCAGCTGTTATGTTGCTTTGAAACTCCTACTCAGTTGCATCAGTACACAGGATTCACTCTGTAGCTGTCAGAGTTTCTTTCTGTGTGAATGCTGTGTGTGTGTGTGTGTGTGTTGCTATGTGAGTGGGTGTGTGTGTGTTTGTGTGTGTCAGTATGTCACTGTATTAGTGTGTGTTATTGTCTGTTTTTGTGTATCAACGAGTCTAACAAATCGCTGTCCACATCTGAGGCCAGAAAAGCTGTGGTATGGCAGCAGCTCATAGAAATAATCGTCTCTCTGATGTTCTGCTCCGGGCACACACACATAAAGACGTAGGGGTTCCTGACATCGCTGTTGCTAGGTAACACTGTGCCGTCATTGGTCAGCCCGGGAAGCCCGGTAAGTGATGGTCATTTAGTTTTAGATTACAGTTCAAAAGGAAGGATATGTACAGATAAAGAAACTAATTATTCAATGATTAACAAATGCCTGTATGGTTAACAGAAGACAGGATGGGAAAGCACTGGAAACACAATGAAGATGTAGTCAGAGAACAGCAGTCTAGTGCTTGGCTGCTAGTGGCTGATGGGAAAGGCCTGTGGGTCAACTGGTGGTTATATCATTTAAGTCTCCAGCAACAATATAAAATATGCTATTTGGGGGACGCTTTAATCCAAAGCAACCAAATGATGAGTGCAGATGTCCTTTAGTGTTGGTGGCTCAAGTGCAAATAATTTAACATTGGATCTATACAAGACCACGTATTACACTTATACCAATAACAGCCCAAGCAATTCTCTACAATTATCTTGAACATGTGTAAGTAAATTTTGCATTTCATATTATTTCTGTGTTTTCGTACAGTTCAAGCATTCCATTCCAGTTCCTTGAAGTTAAATCATTGCCGTGTCTTTGCTCCAGCCCTTCTCTGATCTCAGCTAATTGCATTAGTACTTCTGTTTTTCTCACTGAACCAGAAAGATCGGCCACTAAAGCTGTGATGGGAGAATATAATCCAATTTATTCTCCAACCAGGGAGAAATTATATTTGACCTCAATTTACACACATGAAAATGGATCATTATTTGGTTCCTAAATCGTGCCCAATCAGCGATAGAGCGAATAATGAGTAAATCTTAGCACGGATCAAAGGTCATGATTTGCTGGAGTGGTCTGCTCAGGCTGGGATACCTCAATGACTGAATTATTCCTTAAATGAAATGCTATTGATTAGACAGTCTCTAAGGACCCAGCTCATCCCACGCCCCTGCAAGGCACAGACGAATGCACTCACACACACAATAAAGCAACCATTTTGCATTATCTCACTGACAGTGGAAGTCTTCTTTCCTCTGTTTTTTTTTGTCTGAGAGTCGGATCCTAATCCAATCAAATCAAATGTAATCTAGTCTAATCTAATATTGCAGGCTTTGGAGTTCTCTGAACAGGCAGAGGTAGGCTTTGGGAGATGGTGAGTCTGTCAAGCCAGACGTCAGCCAAGGCAATTTATTTAGCTTTCAGTAAATAGATGCCAAGTGCCGTGGTATGCTAATATTGAGAAAGCATCGATCTCTCGTTTCATTCTCTCTCTCTCTCTCTCTCTCTCTCTCTCTCTCTCTCTCTCTCTCTCTTCATTTGATTTGCTCACTTTTACTTTTCATTCTGTCTTTATTTCTCTCTCAAAAAGCCGAACCCTCCCCTCACCGCTCTCTGCTCCTTCTCTTGAACTTCCACTCTTTTGCCATGCAACTCCTTCTCTTCTCCCCGTTCACACACTCTCCTTCCACGCATCTTCGTCCCTCGCTTCTCACACTTTCCTCTCTTCTCCATCTCTCACTCTCTCATCCTATCATCTCAACTAGTGCAGTTGTTCTACTAAAAGCCCAGCCACGACCATGAATGGTTATGGCTGGTGTTGTGTTATACTGTGTAGGATGCTTTCTATTGATTAGTGTAATCAGGTGTAAAGTTTGTTTTTGTCAACTTTTTTATTGGATTTAAAGAGAGTTCATTGTAGAGAGAGACAGAAAAAACTGAGATTGAAAGAGACAGGCAGACTGATGGAATGAGAGAGAAATAGAAAGAGAGACAAAGAGGGAGAACAGACAAACAGACAGAAAGAGCAACAGAGAGACACCAAAGAGTGAAAGAGAAAGAGAGACCGAGAGTGAGGGACCAGAGAAAGACAGCTAGAAAGAGAGAGCGACCAACAAGAGATTTAAAAATATTGGAAAAAAGTGAAACATTACCATACTTTTTTAAGTGAACATTTTCCTAAGCTTTGCTCTGAAAAGGTCACAGGTGCAGAGAAAGTTGTACGTTTGTATGTCCCCCTCCAGCTTCCTACTTTCACCCTTTCCTCGACAGACTTCCATTTTATTATTCTACCCTCTTCTCTCTCGCCTTGATCGCACCATTTCAAACCAGATACATTTTCTACCATCGCACTCTCTCTGTTATTACAGCATGTCTCTGCCAGTATGAGAAATTGTCTCGTACTGTGGGAGCAATTAGTCCCCTTAACGGGGAGGGGGGATCCAGTAACTTTCCCAGTAAAAAGACTCCAGACGAAGAGCCGTCTCTGTTCATCTTGACAAGGTGAACTCAATTTGGCTGGGAGGTAGAGCAACATGGATAGAGTGAGGGGTCTGTTTCCAGGTCTGATTGCGCCAAAGAAATTCTCCTGGTTCTGCCTTCCTGTTTCATAAACAGCATCTGGTTGGTGTAGGTGGCACCGAGCAGAAAGGGGAAATTGTACTTTCGGTAATTTAGACGTTCTACTCGCAGAGAGGATGATTGGCACCATCTGATGAGCCACATTTACATAACACAGCTTGGCGAACCGCGGTGTACCCAACTTTAGCTAATATAAACTTTGTCAAAATCTTTACTAACGCCGTCTCTACTTTCATCGTCTCACTGTCTTTGTCTCTGTCTCCTCCTAAGGCGGGTGTTGATATTCTGCTCGCTGTCTATCAATAATGCCAACAACTAGCCAACCACGAGCATTTCAGCCTGTGGTTCCCAGTGCTTAACTGCTCCTTAAGGCAGACACTGTGGGGTCCAGAAACCCAAGGTTGGGAAAGTGCAGTTTTACACCCCAGTTTTACACTCCCTGAAAATTCTTCGCCACAAAGCCATCAGCGCCAAAGTCAACTTGCAGTTCTATGTACTCAGGCGCGTCGTCAGACCTGGGCATTCGAGGCTATAGCCCCGGATCTTTTGGGAATAGACCCGGATCGCTGTGCCGTCAATAATAATAATAATAATAATAATAATAATGATGAAAATAGCCCCGTAGAGTATACTTCTTTGTGGTTGTATTACCAGCAGCCATAGATGAAACATTGTAGCCAGTGAAAACCGCAAAATTCTGATGTGTCCATATATGGGCAGATTTAGAATAATTTGTTGCAAAATGTTGCAAATTCAACGTCGATATTTTTTCTTCTCTATGCATAGCGCATCTCGTCGATATTGCTATATGAACCAGTATGAATAATAGTAACCTAGGTTAGTAGCCAGGCAATACGGGAATACGGTTACCAGGCAATCGAATAACGCACACACACACACACACACACCTGAAGTGGTACAGCCCAGGTCGGCCTTGAACTGCGATTGGTCAGAAAGACGTAACAGCTAATGACAACATTGAACTCTCGTGCAGGCTCAAGCAGAGTGACACACACACACACACACACACACACACACACACACACACACACACACACACACACACACACACACACACACACACACACACACACACACACACACACACACACACACACACACACACACACACACACACACACACACACACACACACACACACACACACACACACACACACACACACACACACACAAGGAGTTTTTCACCCGCTCCGTATCCAGCTTGTTCCCCGCTTAAAGCACCCAGCCTACTAGTATGCGACGAGCTGGGGCTCTCAGTTTCCGCCCTGCGGTGTATTCCTTGCCCGCAACCCCTGCCATCCAGTTGTCATTCGATTCATGCAGACTGGTTTTGAACGGCTGATTCCATGGATGTACTTTGCGTGTGCCGTGTTTTCCCGCCGATGTGGCATATGGTTATGCTTTTGAGAGCTTAAATAAATGGACTATATAAGTTGACTATGAACAATTATTGAAGTTTAACATTTTGTTCAGCAAATTTGACAACTGACAGCTGCAATATTGTAGCCAGTGAAAACCGCAAAATTCTGACGCGTACATTTACGGGCAGATTTAGAATCATTTGTTGCAAAATGTTGCAAATTGTATTCTCTATGCATAGCGCATCACGTCGATGTTGCTGTTTAGTGCTGCTTGCACAGATTCAGGAGACCCGCATTGAATTCATTGGGTAGGCGCCTGACAGTGTTTATTTGGCTACAGACATTTCTAATGTCTCATTTTGGCTGCTGGTGTATATGGTGCACTTTCCTATCCTTAACGTAAACATTAACCTACTCAGTAGGCCTGCCCCGACGTGAGTCAGACATGACGATTGGTCTTTCCTTTCCTTCTCAAACTACGTTACAATTGCATATTTCATCAGCCCGTTTTTCAAATTTTCTCGGGGGAGAAACCCCCGAACCCCCCTTTAAAAAGGGCTAGCGACGCTCATGTATGTACTCCATAGGGCACACCATAAACCGGTTCTTTGGACATAGAAAGCAACATACATCCTTGAAATCCATGTGTCAAAGAATTATGTCGACAGCCAAATGTTTAATAGCTAAATGAAATAGTTTCCAGTGGCTAAGGAGCCAATGGCTAAGGTTCAGCCGAGGGATTAGGCATAGTTGAGTGTCTTGCTCAAGGGCACCTTGACATGGCAAGAAAAGTGCAAGGATCAAACTTGTAACCATGTTGTAAGTAACTCAGCAACGTTTAGACAGGGGAAAGCATATACACAACCTACAAACACAGTCCTCTCCAACATTAGGCAGGTTCTAACATATATACTCATCCCACATACACATGCATGACATGCATTGAGACACAGTGCCACATGTCCACACCCAGGTATGGCTTGGATGTTGGAGTCTGACGTTTGTGTGTGTGTGTGTGTGTGTGTGTGTGTGTGTGTGTGTGTGTGTGTGTGTGTGTGTGTGTGTGTGTGTGTTGAGGACATATGTATGTTTCCTTTCTTCTAGGTTACTTGAATGAGAATGAACAGAAAATGCGCTTGCTGTGCACTCTGACATTTCCCTATATGGATTGGCCTTAGGGCCACGAAGGCGTGCTCAGTATACATGTAAAGACCAACTGTCAGTCTTTGTGATTTAAAAGAAAAGAAAAAACACAAAAAAGCGGTCAAATGTAATTGAATAAAATGTAACCTCGTAAACATTTCTTTCAACCCTTTCATTGCAGATCCATGTTGTCAATGTTCAACGTTGGATATTCAGCTGTTCACATTGTACTGCATGTTGAAGCCTGACTGACCCTCTACTGACCTTAAGATCTCTTTGGTTTAAAAGGGGTGTGGATATTCTGGTAAGGGAGCATTCGTTTGCGTGTTGAAGTGAGGCCAAGCCTCTAACATATGTCTTCAGAGGAGCGTTTCGCCTCAGGCAGACATATATCAGAAGGTCACAGGATGATTCGCAAACACAAACGTACAGACATAGCGCACACACACACACACACACACACACACACACACACACACACACACACACACACACACACACACACACACACACACACACACAAAATAAGAAGCCCTAATGTAATGTGTGTCCTCAGGCCATGGCTTTTTATCAGTCATACCAGTTAATGCCAGTGATGTGGGGTTGATTTGAGTGCAAAGCAACACAAGGAGGCAGCAAGCGAGTCAACAAGTTTGCCCAACCACCAGTCACTCCAACAACCAGGAGGGTAGGACTGTCAGATCAGCTCTGATCAGCAGGAGCCATCTTGTTGTCTTGCCAGCCCAGTCGTGTCTGTTAGCAAACAGTTTTTCATCTGGTCCATTTTAAAACATATTGACTTTTTAAGAAGGCAGCAAGTACTGCCACTGCCCAATCACATCGATCGTACGTTTAGTTTCAACCCTAATAACCTGTTTCACTTCCATCTAGTTTCTAGTCAATAAGCCTTTATCTAAAACCATTTGCAAAGTACAGAGTACACTCAAGCAGGTTAGCAGTGCAGTGCAAATTTGTCAAACAAAAAGGGACACGATACCCATGGGATGTTGTTTATCGGTGTCCATAATTGTTTTTGCCTCAAAATTATTATAAAAGAACTTCGTACCCTAGCCTTAATTAGAAGGTATCACAGAAGAGTGTTTGGGTTTGTCATGCTCTTTTCAATCATCTCTCAACCTTGTACTGGTGTGCTTTCTCGTCTGCCTCTCGCTCAAAAATAAATGGATTTCTCAACAGCCTTCCAGTTTAAACAATGGTTAATATATTTTATCCATTTATTTTTTTATCCTTATTTTTCTGCACAAAATTTTTGGTAGGTTTGTGACCAAGAGTACTTCAAAGGGTTTGGTCAAGGTATTGACAACTGCTGACGTAGAATATGCTTTATCTGAATCCACTTACAGGAAGCCGAGTACAGACACAGATACTAAGAGCCCGTGAACCCTCAACACATACTAGCAAACAAAGTCGCCCACCCGAAACCAACTACACAGAAAGGTTTTTCTTTATCCGATAAATGCTATTTGGAAGAAGTTGAGCCGTGGAAGGTGACCCGGGTAGATGCTGCATGTCTGGGTGTGTGTTTGGTCTCGGTCTGGGGTCTCTGGGTGTGGGAGTTTGGATCATAGGCAATGAAGAGCTGGCTGAGAAGAGCAGTTTAAAATGAGGCAGTAACACCAGCAAAATGTCAGGGTGGGCGATGGATGGGTGAAGAGGAGCGGAGGTGGACGACATGAGGAGAGGAGGGAAGGAGGAAGGTGGAGGAGAGGGTGGTGGAGGGACGGAGAGGATATGACAGAGTGGAAGGTGGGGAAGAAGGGGGAGAGAAAGAGGAGAAAACAAAAGATGGATAGGAGGTAGACAGGAGAGGGAGGGAGGAAGAGGCCAAGAGAGGAGGTGGAAGAGAAAATAAGAGGATAGGAGGTGGTGAAGAGCAGAGAGGAGGTGGAGAGGACACCTCCTGTTTGGGTAGCCTTCAGATTCTCCTCATAACTCTACAGCAGGGGTGTCAAACATACGGAGATGATTTGATCAGGCCCGCGACTTGTATAGCATAAATTTCCGAGATATTACACAGCACCTGAATAATCTTAACAGTATCTTAACTCAGTATAACGCATACAGCATACGCGCATTCAAGTTAAAACTGTCACTCTATCTAGCGGTGACACCGCCCATTTCCCATGTCTAACCGCTGTGCGTGCGACCAGACGTAATGCTGATATAGATCAATACAAAGACAAGATAACAGGATTGCTGCAGGAGATCAAGCAGAGGTTTAAGGTCTTCAGTGAACTAGAGAAGGAATTTGCCATTTTTCGCTCACCATTTACAGTCAAGCCTTCTGACATGCCAGCTGACATCCAACTCGAGATAATTGACTTGCAGTGTGATACCAATATGAAGGAGAAATTTGCGTCGGTGGGCTTGGGCACATTTTATCATTATCTCTTGCCAGGGTACCCCAAATTAACATCCCTGGCTGCAAAGGTTTTATCCATGTTTGGTACTACCTATATTTGTGAACAGGTGTTCTCTGTAATGAACCTAAATAAAACAAAGCACCGCTCAAGGTTAACAAACACACACTTGAATGAAATTGTGAAATGTGCTGCTACTCAGGATTTGACACCTGATATTGATGCACTTCTAAAGGCTAAAAGATGCCAAGTTTCAGGAGCCAGCAGCAAATAGACTGCAGTGAGAAAAAAAAAAAGTTAATCAGCAAGTAGGCCTGTGCCTAATTCTTGTGATGCTCTTTCAGAAATGTTTGCACTCTGATGAATACAGATCTTATAAGTTTACTCAGGTTTCATGTTAAACGACAATGAATATTGTGCAGCATATCATTCTCAGCTTCAGTAGCCTACAAAACAGTTTGATCTGATGTAGCCTTATCTCATAGCTCATGCACTGCTATAACTTTTTTGTTTGTTTATTTTATTTATATATGCACATTTACATTTTCAAGGCAGTATGATAGCTTTCTTCATAGCTCCCACTTGAGTTTGTTTAGTGTGGTGAGTTGGTTCAGGTGTTCAGATGTAAAAATGTATTCACTCAACTCTATAAAAATAAACCAGTTGTTAATGAATGTGAATTGCATTTTATTTCAATTCCATTGGCCTATCTGTGAATAAATGTGTTGTGCTAATATAGATCCTTGTGATCCGTGATTATGTAGGCTACAAATGTAGGCTGAATGATAAAGCATAGTACTGAAAAACAAAGCTAATGATTTGGAGTTGACGTAGGTTATTTTGCTATTATTTTACCATTATTTTACTGGTCCGGCCCACTTGAGATCAGATGGGCTGTATGTGGCCCCTGGACCAAAATGAGTTTGACACCCCTGTTCTATAGGGTCTGGCTCATGGGCTTCCTTTTTATTCTCCTTCCTTCTCTTGTATATTTTCTTGTCTTCTATACTTAAGACTCTTTACTCTCAACTTCACTGACTCCCTCTGTCTGTGCACATATCTCTCCCTGTCTCTCTCTATATATTAAATTCAAGTAACTTTATCAGATTGCTTTGAAAAACAATACAACTTAAAATAGTTGCATTTTTTAAAAAAGGTTACACAAAAATACAGACCAGAGAATCAACCCCAATGAAGACAAACAGACATGACATCCATGTCTGTTTGTATTTGACATTTTGTTAAAAGCTGTGATATTCTGTGTCAGTTTTTTGGGGGATGGTTCAAGACCAGGGGCCTCATGCAAAGAACTTTAAGTATTTTTCTGCACGAAATAATGGTCAACGACCAAGTGGGAAATCTGTGAATGTGGTTCATTTCTGAGATGTTCAAACAAGATGTACCACAATGGGATACCAATTGTGCTGGGATTGTGCGCACGTGAACGAGTTTAGAATCCACACCCCATCAACTCCCATAATTGACCGAACATGGAGGCAGGAACGCCCATATTACCTGGATTGATCAATAAATGGAATGCTCTTCCAGAATAATGAGTGTTTGTGTCCTTCATTTGTAACACGCACCACAGATGCACTTTAATTTTCTCGATTCACAAAAACGAACGTATCCCCTCGGTGCAGTTGTTAGCGCCCATTACAGTGAACTGGTGGCCACTGCAAAATGTGTTTTATATGTTTGCCTGTTCAACAGCAGTATACGGGAAACAAATGTATATTCCAGTGGATAATGCCATCACAAACCCTGGGCATCACAAGCTAAACGTTGACAGGAAGGTCCCCGTAGCAAGGAACCCAACACCCCAAAATCCTATCGTGTATAAAAAATAAAACGCTCATAAAAGTGACTGTACGAATGTACGGATGTTGTATGAACGTTATTTTAGCCAAGAGTTATCAAAGATATACTAATATAACAGGAGAGAAGTGGTCGTATTGGAAGTAGTAGTAGTAGTAGTAGTGGTTATAACAGTACATTTCAGACCCCACAACAGAAAATGTCCCTTGGTCCTGGAAGGAAGAAAAAACAATATTCTGTACATATACCTATGTGTGCATTTATGATTACTGCATCTAGGGAACTCTGGTTGGTTGGAACTATATGTCACTAGAACGCTTGCATGCATAAGAGAAAGAGTTGTGGAAAGACCCGTTGGCTCTGTCTTCACTTCAGAGAGAGCTATTCTTAGGTCAGGACATGTTGTGTTATATTCGTCAGCCTGGGGGGGCTTTCCTGGTGGATCAACTGGGTGTGACTCTGGTGTCCTGGGACTCATTCTAACTTGAACCCCCAAGAAAAGCAAGAGGGATGTAGATTAGGGGAGGGTGATTGGGAGAGAGAGCGAGAGAGATGGAGAGATAGATCTTAGAGGAGAACGGAGAGGAGACAAGACAGGGAAGGTTTGAGGGAGAGAGAGATGGATAGGCTGCCCTTACACACATTGACATTTACCGAATGACTCGAAGAACGTCCTTCATTACTTCATCACACACACATGCAAACACACACACACACACACACACACACACACACACAACTATAAGATTTCCCATGTAACCAAGCATGATTTAAGGTGATAAGCCGCAGGGGTGTGGGATTCTATTCCCTCGCTAGGATTAGCTGCCTTTGCGTGTGTAGCTGTGGATTTGGTGCTGTTGCTAACCACACCAGATAACCTGTGTGTGTGTGTGTGTGTGTAGGTGTTTGTGTGTGTGTGTGTGTGTGTGTGTGTGTGTGTGTGTGTGTGTGTGTGTGTGTGTGTGTGTGTGTGTGTGTGTGTGTGTGTGTGTGTGTGTGTGTGTGTGTGTGTGCGTCATGTGTACCTATTGCACTACTGGGTTGGAGCCACAGAACCACCTTCAACCAATCAGTGGCAAGTATAAAATCATCAAATTCCAATAGCAACAGGGATTAATACCTATAAGTGAATTACTGTTGACCATTGTACACGATGGAGGCATATGTCCATCTACTCTTCTCCTTCTGTCCTCCATCCTTCCTCATCATCATTGTTCACGTTCTATCACTTTATCTCCTTTAACGTCTCCCATTCTGCGGCCCACAGAGTCAGCAGAGAAATACATTCTGATGAAGCAAGCGGTTCCGTTTGGCCTCATTCTAAAGTACTTCTTTATGGAGATCAGACTGCAGCAACGCAGCACTTATAGAAATCTGACCTTACAATATGTAATATGTATATGCTGCAGGGAGTCCACTGTACCTTTGATAATGTTGCTGTCAGAACAGTCTCGAAAGGCTTCCTGTAGTGTTCCCCCGCCTGTCCTGGCAGCCCCTGACCAAGGCCTCTGAAGAGCAAGGAAGGATCCCCCTCAAACACACAGCGAGGATCCCTCCCTGCAGCCATGTCCACGTTTTACAGCAGGCACCGGGTGGGCAGACATGCAAAAAATGTATTAGCCAAGAACATGATAGATAAATAGTATATATATAGTTCATGAGGACTCACTTGGATTCATTATGAGCGGATATATATATATATATATATATATATATATATATATATATATATATATATATATATATATATATAATAAAATATAATATAGGTGCAGAGATTGTAGAAGTGTTGCATATAGTCCAATCACACAGAGAGGGAGTGAGAGTAACATAGATAGAGAGAAAGTGTTTGCGTGATTTGAGAAATCCAAATATTTGTTTATTGTGTACACCACTCTTACTACCGCTACACAAAATCGAGTATTTAGTAAACCAGTAAGGGAGGGTCTTTAAAGAGTCTAGGTTTGTCTAAATGACACTTCACACCAAACTCATGAACTAGTTTGCGAGGTAAACTCTGCTAACATTGTGTCCATTACTGTTCCTCGCAGTGTCCCGCTCCTATCACAGGAACCTGGAATCAATATGTTTGGGGTTTGTTCAGAATATTTAGTTCATATAACATGTTCATGTATTAAATAGAGGATAGACACGTGCATGTTACAGAAAAGGAAATCATGGACATAGGGTATGAACAAGCGCATTTGGATCTATACGATAACTGGGGGGCGGGGGCACTCAGAACAAAAATTAAGGTAATTGTTCCACATGTTGTATAATAAAATATGTAATTTGGGTCATTTTTTAAAGGTGAGTTTTTTCAGAACGGCTTGTGACGGCTGATCACACTCACACCTGGTGGTATAACATTACCTTTAAACCCAGATTATAGTCAATCAAAACCCCCAAACAAGCATGAGGAACGCCATGACCAGTTGACCAACGAAACATATGCAATCATTGAACAAAGATTAGGACAATAAAAGGCACATTTCTAAGAACTGTTATCAAAACGCATTTTAATGCCGAAACTGTTAATATTTTCCACTAATAATCAAATGAATGTCCTTCATGTCTGGTTTTCAGCGATAGCAGCATCCATAGCAACAACCATAGCAACAGTAGAAGATGTAGGCATGTCACATTTTTAGAGCCATTATTGTGAAACTACTACGTTTCCAATGTGGACCAATGTAGTTGGACTACATTTTGGTGTGAGACTGGTTTGAAGGGACGTGGTTAGTATCAGTTTTTGAGGAGGTCTGCTGCAGTATTCATAATACACAGCATTTACCCTTTGTTGCATTTGATCTAGAGGGGTGCACTGTACTATCTGCACACCATCCCCCCCCCCAACCCCTTCTGAAGTCTGAGAAAAATCTGCCAAATGAAAGGTATTGGTTTACATTTCGTTCTGTATAACACGAAAAAAGTCGGACAATCATGCTCTGGGACTCATATTCAATAGATACATTTTTGTGACTATGAGCACTAATTCGAGTAGTAAAACAATTGCAATTTTCATGCGTCTTGTTATCTCATGTAACGTACCTGGATAAGCCTCTGTCTCTGGAGCAGCGTAATGGGCCACTGACAGCGGCGGAGACGAGAAAGCACGGTTGAGAAACAGAGGAGGACTCAATCTAAATATCTAATTATTGGTCACATTTATAAATAATTGAGGCAACTGGCTTCTGCTATTAATTAAACACATAAATCGGATTTTACTGATGCAAAGATGTTAGAAATGATGCATCGCAAATGCATCGTCTGGTGCACACTTTTTTTAATTTCGCAGTCGCACCTTTATGCCAGTGCACCGATGCAAATCTGTGAATCTCACATCCCTAATATATATGCTTCATGTTTTGTTCTTACAGGGTATTGCTAACATAAATTTGTGTTCAAAAACAATGATTTTTTTTTAAAAAAGTAGGCTAGGTCTTCTCTGGTCACAGAAGCATGGCAGTTGGGCCTGTTGCTGCATCAATACAGTTAATGAGCCAAGACAAGAGCTAAGGAATCCATTCTCTATGGCTTGTTTGTTTCAGCGTATCAGCAAATCAAACAGGCGCATGGGCCGTCTTAGCGCGGTGGTCTTCCAGTAATTCCCTGTGCTCCATTAGGAAGACCTTGCTGAGATGAAAGCTCCTTTTGTCTCTGCGCTCTACGCTTCGATACACTGGTGACCTGTTTGCTGCCCAACAAGACTTCATTTCATCAGCGGTTTGCCAGTTGATGTGTACCGCAATGGTCTCGACTCCAGCAGGTATTGTCTGATTTTGTTCCTTTGCTGGTGAGTTGTCGGCTGGCTCGCAAGACAGATCCCAACGTCTGGTTTTAAAATGAGTGGGTTTATGTACGGGCTCTTCAAGTGTTTGTTTGGTTGTTCCCCATCCTGTGGAGATCAGTGATGTTGACACTTTATTTGTCTCATGGGTCATTTGGTCGACCATTAAGCGTGTCTCTTCTTCTTTGTAAACAATTTAAATAGGTTTCTCTCTCTATTTTTCACCAACATCTTTTTTTCTTTCTGTATGTGATTCTTTTTTTTCAACATATATTCAAATATATTCAATCATGCACACTGTATACAATGTTTTCCCTGTTTGTTGGCATTGCTGATTGCTGTGCCTCCAGCCAGCAGTCTCCAGGTGGTGTAAGTTGCAGAATGTTAGAAAGCCCCAGGGTCTCTAGGGGCCAATGTGAGGGGCCACACTGGGACCCCGACCTGGCCCCTACTGAGAAAGGCGAGGGGTGGAGAAGAGTCCAGGGGGTACAGGACTCCGGAGGCTAAGACAGACGCCAACTTACACCGCTCACACACACAGCCTCGCATACACACAGATATGCTCACATGCACACAGAAAATCGTGCGCACACAAGAGCACACACATACACCCAGAAAGCACAAGTACACGTAAATAAATAAAAATGCACACACACCGATCGACACACGCAGTCACTTGTGGTAGTCCCAATGTGAGCCTGTGCAGGGGGACGGATTGTGGTGGATTGTAATGTCACCCTGGCCCCCGTGTCGCTACAACACTGCTACGTCGCCGCTGTGCCATCAGCCTAAACACCCTTCTTGTCATCCCCCTGATGCTACACTCACCATGTGTTGACTGAAGGACTCGTTATTACATACACACATTCACACGCACACACACCCACACATACGCACAAACACACACAACCACAGAAGCACAGCCCCCCCCCACAAATACATGCATGAACATACACTCTCAAATGTATTCTAATTCTTAGAAGCTGTTATCATAGAAGGAGATGAGGAAACACACCACACCCATTCACAGAAGCACACAAATTAAACCCTAACCCAAACCCTCACCACACACAGAAACTCACACAGAAACTCACACACACACACACACACACACACACACCAGAGCATATATATTAGTCATTCCAAGACAGAGCCGTTGGGAGAATAATGGAAGTGAACACACGTCCCAGATGGCAACACTCAAGCAGTTTGTTACAGAGCAAAGACAAAGATAATTAGGCCTATTTGAGATCGTTTTTAATATAACCATCATCACCAAAATCCCCTAGTTGGACCCCATGTGGGGTTTCCTTGCCAGCAGTACAGGCATTGCCACACACTTCTTGTACTGCCTGTGGGTTATCAAATCAAACACAAAATCGTCCAATGAGAAGGGTGCATCGTACCCTTATCGTATCCTCAATAAAACTCTACGTGTAAGGTAGCGTGTCATTTTGTTTCATGTGTGCCCTACAGGATGTCCTGTTGAACGGGAGCCAATAAGGGACTTCTACACACAAGCAATGTGCTGCAATCTCCGCAAAACACTGCATGCCCTGAGATAAGGTCTGCCATACGCTCATGTTTGTCTGACACAAGCTTAGCTGGAACAGCAGGGTGGTTCCACTTGCTTCTGCTCAGCAGCGCGAGGATGTATGATGTTTGTGACAGTTGAGGATGCACATCAAATTATGCAGATTATGGCCAGAGGAAAAGTTTTAGGCACATACATTTCCACCTGCACACCCATTCTTTCATATGTTTTTGTTTTAACTGTGGTTCTCTGACTAGCAGTTTAATTAGGCTAGATTATTTCGGTGGAGTCCTTTATCAAAACAGAATTTACAGTGAAATCAGCATCCGTTACTACCTTTTCTGGGCTACTTTGAAAGCATGCGCCTTTCTAATAGCAAATTATCAAAAATACAGGTTTTTTAAAAAAATTGTAATGAGGTTAGGATGCTCTAGATCTTCAGAGCCTCAGGTTCTGTTTAAAGACAGGAGAATCTAACTGTGACACACTTTGTTGAAGTGAAATTTCATCCCCAGATCACTTGTTTCAGTTGAAACGCGTTCTGTTTGGATCCCATTAAATGATTTTGAACCTTTCTCTGTTATTTTTCACTAAAATGTATGACGTTGGGGAAGTTGATGCTAAGATAAGGCGCAAGGAGCAGAAGTTGATGGGTACAAATGTCAGGATATGTTGTTCACACATACGGCTCATTAGGAGAATATCAGGGCTTACATGTGTGTCTGAAAGCAGCTAGTGTGTGAGCAGTTGCTTATATTATTAAATTAGTAAATTTATGGTCACAGGGGTAATTGTTCAATCGAAAGTGTAGTATACTATGCATGCAAATCAATTATTAAATAGCTTTTTCTGTTTTTCAGGGCTGAAAAGTGCATCGACATTTTAAAATGCAAGGACACTACTATTGGTTAGTTGAAAATAATAATCATCATTGAGATTGAACATCTCTTCCAGTGTCCTGGCCAAGACAGGCAGCAGTAGCCTACAGTCACACATAGCATACACACAAAACATAAGAAAATTAAAAAAAAATAAACAGCCCGCAGGGGGGGGGGGGGGATATCAATATCGCAAGACATTTGGCGAGGCTCAAGGAGGAGTGTAATATTAAGTTTGACTGTTGCTTGTCGAGGTGAGACAAGCAACAGCGGGTTATCTCAATTTCTAAAGTCTATAGACAGAACATGTTAACTGCGCACGTGTCGATGGCGGAGCCGGTATGTTTAAAAACATAACGTCTTAGCTCGGTGAGTGTGTCGCTGCCTTTGTTTTGACTTACGGTGTGCGCGTGAGTGTGTGTGCGTGCGTGTGTGTGTGCTTCCGTGTATGTGTCACTGCCTTTGTCTTGACGTGCGGTGTGTATGCGTGCGCGTGTGTGTGTGTGTGTGTGTGTGTGTGTGTGTGTGTGTGTGTGTGTGTGTGTGTGTGTGTGTGTGTGTGTGTGTGTGTGTGTGTGTGTGTGTGTGTGCGTGCGGTGTGTATGTGCATGCTTGCGGTGTATGGATGCGTTCCCGCGTGCTGTGTGTGTGTGTGTGTGTGTGAGCTGCACGCTGCTTGGCACATGCGCACATGAGTAACTTGAGTAACTGGTGCGACAGGCATGCTATTATAGTAGTAAGATACGTCGATTTTTTACCAATAGTGTAACACCTTTTATAATGTGTCTCAGACTACATTGTATTGATCTCCTGGAAGTCCTCCTGCCAACAGGGGGAGGGTTGGGGGGGTATTTACCTTTTATACTAAAGGCCCTTACACACTGGTTCCTGGTGAATTACTTGAATAACCTTTCAGGCGCCTTTCGTTTTTTTCACCATGCAGCTTCATTCTGGATGATTTCCATCTTGCGCCCACTCACGCATTGCAACGCAATGCTGGAATAGACGGGCCAAGGGAGAGTCCAGCAGATGCCGGGAATGCAATGCTAATGGACTCCAGCCATAAAACTCACAGACTCAGAGGAATGCCCTCATTTCACAACCAGTCAAGTTTCCAGTCAGTCTTGAAGAAAAGAGAAACTTGACATGTACAAACAAAAAAAGCTGTTTTGTTGTTGATATCGGATCAACCGAAAACTTGGTGCATTAAGATAAGAAGTCGCAAATTCAAATACATCTTCAGAGGAGTGTTATGATTGTCTTGTGCGCTTCATGTGAACATTTCTTAAGGCAGACAGCCATAGCCCTTTATGGCCTGGCAATGTGTACTGCTTTATTTCATAACAAAGTCAAAAGTCAGTAATCTGAAAATGTTACTGGGTCTTGACTTGAGCAGGCAAATTGCTGGTGCAGATTTCCTGGAATATCGATCTTGTTCCCATTCATACTTGACCCCAAACAGGAAATCTTCGGGAACTTTACTGTATATGATGATACAGCGTCTTTAAGAACCCCTAGTCAGGTGACAGTCCCTCGTGATCACTAAAATCCCTCACTCTGATGCGACTCCCTCCCTTTCTCTCCTGCTAGTACCACTATCTGCATATTGGAACCATCTCATCTCCCTGGTAAGATGAGAACGCCCTTGGAATGAGGGGAGAACAGATGTGTGGATGCTCTGCTGCTTATTAGTGCTTATTGGTTTAACTACAGGAACAGAAACAGCTGGTTAAGTGTTTCTGTTTGTTATAATCACAAATCAACGTTGTAAAAAAACAATTTGCTGTAATTATTACTGTAAAAAACTCCTACACCGAGTCCCTTTCAACTGCAAATCTCTCTCTACCCTATCCCTCTGTCGCTCTCTTCTGACCATGTCTCTTCTGAGATCTGCTCTAATTCTTAGCAGCGAGGCAAGGTTCTGTTACATCACCGCATGAAGACCCACCCATTCTCCTGGTGACTCCAGCTCCTTGTTCTTTCGAAAGACCAGAATAGAGCCAATAGAGACAATTTAGATAGTATGATATATCCCCCCCTATTTTAACCTATTTGACAGCAGCCGTGATCCCTAAGCTCTTACATGGACATGATGAAGAGACACAAAAAATTGATTATTTTATGACACCTTGGAGAATAACCTATACAAAATACAAGATTACAATTTTAAGTATGATTGGAAAACTCAAAAGTGGCAAGAGAGCCGATTACATTTTTTAAAGTTTCATTTTGAGATTAATTGAGAGATTGCATATACAGTCAATCAATATATTCCATCAACTATTATGGAGTTTAGGAGTTTTTCTTTGTGTGTGTGTGTCTGTGTGTGTGGGAAAAACACATTTGAAAATGGAATGAGATGGAAAAGGCAGTGAGGGTAGACATAATTAACCTCTACGCACCATATGGTTTGTGGCTCAGAACCATCTGGGAAGCCGTCCTTGGAAACTGTTTGCATAGGAACAGGCACTTAATAAAAAAATACCTGGCAGTTGATTGGAGGAACCATCTTTCCATCACGTAGAATATGTGATGGTTCCTCATAGGATGCTGATTGGACAGCAAAGCATAACTTGAATTCTGGCAAGACGGATTCTTGCGGGATCGTAATCTCACGAATCCAGCTGCCTCGCAAAGTTAAGCAATAACATCATAGCATAGTAAAATAGATAAGTACAACAAAAGTGGAAAAGTATGATTTGAAAACTGAAAGAGAGATAAAGGTAAGTCTTTAATAAAGTTCCAAATTAAATATAATATAAAAATTAAATATCCTTTTCAATATACAGTATAAAAAAGTTTGTTTGGGACACTCATTCAGAGATTAAACAATACATAAAGAGAAAGAGAGAGAGAGCGAGAGCGAGGGAGAGAGAGAGAGAGCGCAAGGGAGAGAGAGAGAGAGCGAGGGAAAGAGAGAGAGAGCGAGAGAGAGCAAGGGAGAGAGAGAGAGCGAGCGAGGGAGAGAGTGCGACAGCGCTGAAATGAGCCAAGAAGGAACCTGCTTGAAAGATCAGAAGGAAATTGAGACCATAATAAGAGTAGTGGGGAGGTAAAACAGAAAATCAATGCCAGGCAGAATCAGAGTGACGGAGAGACCAAAAATACTATAAAAAAGCACACCGCGAGACATCGAAACAAAATGGTCTTGTTGATGTTTTTTGTTCTACCTTGCCACTGAAAAGACAATAACCTGTTAGGCTCTGAAGGTTAATACAAGAATGCTCCACCAGTTCACCCCCTCTGTCTACCTCTCAGTGCAGGAACGACAGTCAGGCCAAGCAGCAGACCATCATTTCATGATGCATTCATTCATTCATTCATTCATCATTTCAATAAATTGAACTGGTACATCCCCCCACCCCAACCCCCAACATACACACCAGAAGTTAAACACATGCACGCACACACACACACACACATACACACACACACACACACACACACACACACACACACAGTTTTTCAAGTTTAGTGAGGCCATATGAAGATAAATAAGGCACGATGGCATAGTGTTTAGATATGTATTTGTGAATATATTAATTATTGATGATGTATTTGACCACTGCTATAAAAATGTTACAGCTTGATTGTTTGGTATTAGTCGTAAAATATTTTGTCTCTAGATCTAGTCCATAGGTCTGTTCTCATTCTAGTTCATATCAAGTAATAATATGTATTTATTTCATATATGTCCATAACAGACTGAGCTGTAGGGCAGTATTAAGCACCACATGAAAAGCACCTCATTAATTCTTTGTAGCTGATAACGTGCAGAAAATGGCTTCACGGTTGTAGAAACTGGTCTACAACAAGATAAAGACCATGATCTGGTAGCCCCGGGTAGGAATCACGATGTTGGTTTAGTTTAAAATAATGAAATACACAAAAATATTTGTTGTTTCTTGCACTGAAGGCATAAACCCACACAATCGACGCAACCATGGCAGCCTAAACCCACTCTCTCTCAGCAGGAAAGATTAGAGCAACACAAATCATCTCAAGCAATTGGAAGTAAAAATACATCATTGCTTCCAGTGGCGGGATAATGAAATTCCCTAAATTAGCTTTGTGATTAGTTCCCACTGAGCTTGAATATCACATTTTACAGATTTGGTTGCCTTTGAATTTCTCTGGTTGCTCTTTTGTTCTAACCTGGTGATGGTAAGCTTATAATATACAATTATATCATAATAAATCAATTAATTAAGAAAAATATAATCCTAACCCTGTATTTAGTTTAAGTCTCACACCCTAACCCTAAGCCCTTTTAAGGACAAAGACAGTCGTTCATGGTGAGGAATATGGAAGACACATTTAGAAGGAACACACAAGATCAAAAGATGTACAAGCACTCACACCAAACACAGCACAAGCACATCATGAATCACTTGGTTTCCTTAGAACAAAACCCCCCCGATATAGTCAATAAAATGTGAAACATGGTTCTGAGTCCGCTCTAGCTCTGTGATGGAGGGAGGGGCTTGTCAACGATGGACAGCCCTCCACATCGAGGGAGAGGGAGATAGAGGGAGGTAGAGGGAGATAGATGGAGGTAGAGGGAGATAGAGGGAGCGAGAGGGAGGTAGAGGGAGATAGAGGGAGATAGAGGGAGATAGAGGGAGGTAGAGGGAGGTAGAGGGAGGTAGAGGGAGGTAGAGGGAGATAGAGGGAGATAGAGGGAGAGAGAGGGAGGTAGAGGGAGATAGAGGGAGAGAGAGGGAGGTAGGTAGAGGGAGATAGAGGGAGATAGAGGGAGGTAGAGGGAGATAGAGGGAGGTAGAGGAGATAGAGGCAGAGAGAGGGAGGTAGAGGGAGATAGAGGGAGGTAGAGGGAGAGAGAGGGAGAGATAGGGAGGTAGAGGGAGATAGAGGGAGGTAGAGGGAGATATAGGGAGAGAGAGGGAGAGAGAGGGAGATAGAGGGAGAGAGAGGGAGGTAGAGGGAGAGAGAGGGAGGGAGAGGGAGAGAGAGGGAGAGAGAGGGAGGTAGAGGGAGATAGAGGGAGATAGAGGGAGGTAGAGGGAGAGAGAGGGAGATAGAGGGAGAGAGAGGGAGAGAGAGGGGAGGCGAGGACACAGCACAATGCTCAATTCCTTCCATTCCTCTTTGGTTATTTGGGTTCCCGTCCGGTCAGTTTGTGGGCTAAGGGTTAAGGAGCGCTGTCAAACTCCATTTAAACATGGCCTGTGATTCCGCTGGGTATCTGGGATAAAAAAAACACATGAATGCAATGTGAGCTGACTGGAAGAGAGCACTGTTTCTAACATTGCTGCTGCTCTGGCCTGCATCCCAGCCTGTTGTTCTCTGCAGGAGTACAATAAACCTTAATGAAGAGCTAATTTATGATAATAGACGTGTTTCCATGTTGTGTTCATCATTGTCTTCTACGTATCTGCACGCAGCGTGCCGCTTAAAATGTTGTACATGGTGGTTAAGGAGTGATTCTTGGTAAATCAGTGGTAAACCAATGGTTCACCAAGAAGCATCATTAAAAAGAAGTTAAAAAATGGAAAAAGAATGACTGCATTAGCATGTTCATGTATCAGTTACTTTGAGAGTTGAGTGTGTGAGTGTGTGTGTGTGTGTGTCAGTGAGAAAAACGACAGGGAGAAAGAAACCAACCAACCAACAGCACATTAACAGTCATTGCACAGATGCTTCCAGGTAAGGCAAACAATCAGGGACAACAACAATCAATATTTGAGCAGCGACAAAATGGGGTTTTTAGATATCAATTCTGCAAAGCGTATTGAGCTGGTAGCTCCCCCATCGAGGTGGCACGCAAGAGGGACATCCGGTGAGAGGGGGAGAGATGAGTACTGTCGGTGCAGAGACACCCTAACCACCATCATTAAGGATTTATTTGATGTGGTCTGCTACAGGGAGCCAAACGGACACAAACAAATGTAACAGCAAACTAATGGATGTGAACTTGATTGATGCATCATAGTCCTCTCTCCTGGTCTCGCTGTGTTTTTTAGGGAATGTAAAACCACTTCTCCTCTCCTCTCCTCTCCCCTTATCTTTTCTTCTGACCTCTCGGCTCAATGCACCTCCTCTGCTGTCTCCTCCCTCCCTCTTATTGTCGACCCTCTCCTCTCCTTCTCAACCTCCCCTGCCTTTCCATTGCATTGATAATTACAAAGAGTATAAATACTTGCATGCATACATTTTTCTCTGCTATAAATATGTATACAAACACACACACAGACATGCATGCACACACACACACACACAAACAAACACAATCATAATAACATACACACACACATACTCTTATACACACACACACACACAAACAAACACAATCATAATAACATACACACACACTCTTATACACACACACACACACACACACACACACACACACACACACACACACACACACACACACACATACATAACCTTACACAGAGTAATTCGATTATCCCAGCAAATCACTTTGCTGAGATTAGAAGGCTGATTCACGGATATTATTAAAACTATTAGACTCATCTACTTTGAACCCAGCATTTATAGGCATGCACATAACACATTGTTATCTTTTCACCAATTAGATTTAAATGTTCCGTTTTGTCTATACAATACTTTTTCAGAGATTAATTGCGTTCTCAGCCTTGCAAGGGGCAAGTTGTTGTAATGTATGTGTAAGGGTTTACTTTCCGTCACTCGGCTCCAATTAACAAAGGATTACTGTCTGGATGTCCACGGGCTAACTGTTTATCCAGCTACCTGGATGTCCGCAGGCTAACTTCTAATCCGAATGTCTGAAAGTTGTCTTATTTTTCAAGGCTGGAGGTTTAGACAACTCAGACTGTTGTTTTCTGGAAAACCATCAATTTAGGTGTATTGACATTCTGCCATCAGACCACATTCGTCCTCCAAAACAACTTACCATGGCAATACACGTTGCCTGTTAGGTATTCTGTTCTTCAGCTCATTGTATTTAAGCATTCAGATACCATTTGTTTATGAATGACACATCTGAAAAAAGTTACAGAAGAGTACAGAAAGAGAGTACAGATGGAAAGATAGAGGAAGACACTGAAAAGAGAAAGGATGAGAAATCACAGCAGAGTTTAATTAGTTGAGACTTAATAGACTAAATAGAGATGCTCTCGAATATGAGCCTGAGCTGCCCACCTAAATTAAGCCAATAATCGCTGATCAATCCTCCATTCAAACTCCATCAGGCCATGGACACAATATCCAATCAATTTGGTTATATTTTTATCCCGCAATGACAGCGCTGAAGGTGGGGTGAAAACCTCTTCAACCTCCAACAGGAAGTGGAAAACCCTACTGAGGTTTGCCCAGGTTTCAACCAGTCCTGCTCGGGTATTTGAATACAAATGAACTAAACTCTTAAAATATCCTTTGGCTGCTAAATTAACATAATATTTATTGATCCCTGAGGAAATTTGTCTTTACCAATTCAACCATAATAATGGAGAAGCAGGTAGGGGTAAGGACATTATGCTTAGGGAGGCCAAAAGGTTTTGTATGGGGGTACTGGGGGTATGTTCGGACTGGTATTCAAAAGTTCTGGGTAGTAAGCTGTTCTGTGATGAGCAATGAGCCATATTTGACAGACACCCATGGGTGTTAGCAGAAACCAGCCTGAGAAAACACAGCATAGCTTTATAAAATGAGAAACACTCAAAGTGATGAAACACAATACACGTTTAACCTTCTCTGTAGTTGTCCAGTCTTTCTTTTGGATGACAAATAATTTGACCATTTTTATCAGGCATATGAGCGACTGTACTTTCAACAAGGATTTCATGTTTGATCTTCTTATCCTTTCAGGAGTCTCTGGTCTACATACCTTTTCCTTACCCAGGCATCTGTCCGGCGCAGAAGTTGGGGAGAAGAAGAGGAGGAGGATGATATCAGAGAAGGGAGGGGGAGGAGGTGGGGGATCAGGGTGCTTGGTGTGTGTATGTGTGTGTGTGTGTGTGTGTGTGTGTGTGTGTGTGTGTGTGTGTGTGTGTGTGTGTGTGTGTGTGTGTGTGTGTGTGTGTGTGTGTGTGTGTGCGTGTGTGTGCGTGTGTGCGAAGGAATGGCCTATAATACAAACACTCACTGTTGTAAACACAAATACCCAATCAATTTCACATATATAAAACACACTCACACACCACCACAGCACCCTGTGGTGGTTAACTTCTCCATGCACTGCAATGTGCATTTAATACGAAACACAATTAATCTCTAGGGCCCAGCAGTAGCCTAAATTAAGTCATAAAACTTTAAAACTTTCCCAATGTAGCATTACATTAAATCTTCCTGTTATCACGCTGAACGTCATCCTGCCTATCTGACTCAACTGTCAGACGATTAATAATGGTATGCTCGTTTTGTCAATCAGTTGCCCACGGAGGGGTAGGTTTAGGCAGGCTGAAACCCGCATCAATCAAACTTCCGTGCTCTGTGTAGTTAATGCAAAATAAGGGATTAATTCATCCATCTCTGAAAACCAAGATTTGAGAAACTTTAGCTCTATGTTATGGAACAGAAATAAATGATGATAAACTAGGGTGGCACAATGTTTGCCTTTATCCTTGGGTTAGGAAGGGAGAGAGAGAGAGAGAGAGAGAGAGAGAGAGAATGTGTGCATTGATGAAACATCAAATGAATGACCATGAATGAACCAGGAATGTAGTTGCTGGACCTCAGATGTGTGTGTGTGTGTGTGTGTGTGTGTGTGTGTGTGTGTGTGTGTGTGTGTGTGTGTGTGTGTGTGTGTGTGTGTGTGAGTGTGTGTGTGTGTGGGTGTGTGTGTGAATCCTGCAACCTCTGTATATTACTTGTAATGAGACAATGACCAAATAAGATAAGATTAAACTTTGTTGTGTGAGGAATATTCCGGTCAAACAGGTACTATACAAAATTAAATTAAAATAAACTTAAGCAAAATAAAATAACAATTATATACATCTCACCTGGATACTCTGGTTGGGATAGATAGACACACACACACACACACAGACACACACACACACACACACATGTAAGAGCATATGCCAGCCTCAGAGGAGGTGATTTGCATGTTTATTGAATCTCAGATCAGAAATAATCACTCAATTGACGTGCATCCGCATGCATGGATGGATGGATGGAAATATGGATGGATGGAAAAACCATTGATGGAGAGAAGGGTGCAGTGGATGGATGGTATATGAGGGGATGAGTGGAAAGAACAATTGACGGAGAGAATGGTACTGGGCTTCTGGGATGGATGGATGATGAATGCGGGAAATAAACTGGGATCGATCGATGGATGAAATATACATGGTAAAGTAAAGATGCATTTCAGTCGTCGATAGATAATGGCATAAGCACACATCACACTACAAGACAAACGTATGAATTAAATATGAAGGGAGGAACCGTGAATCTGTCATCATTTTCTCACTGAGTGGACCCAACCCCTGGCCCTCAGGCACTGATCAATACAAATGAGCGATGTTGATCAATGAGTATTGAAGCGGGGTCAGCACACAGGGCTTGGGCAGACCCATTGATCCAGACTCACATGATCTGTGTGTGTTCATACTGGTGGACAACTGGTATACTGGTAGATACACATGACCCCTAAGTAACCCTGAACACGTTGGTACTACAGGCTAAATGCCATTTTATTGTATTTTGCCCGTAACCTAACATGAGGGATTTTCACCCACTCACTGACTTAGTTGTAATAGTAACAATTCCACCTTAATATAGAACCTCTGTGTCTTCTTTGATCCGCCAAAGAAGCTGGCCCAGTCCTGTTCTTTTTTTTTTAAATCAGAGCAACGCTGTCTTTTGTGAACTCAATGCATAATTCATCTGTTTTTGTATGAATTATATTGTTACTCCCCATTTACTTGCAACAGTCAACCCACCTTTGCTCATCTGCATATGATCCAAACACAGCTGCCCCGCTCTGAACACTCACACTGACTGCCAGTTTAGAATTGTTTTTTAAAATCTGTATCCTTTAAAGCATAAATTAGCTGGCTCCTACTTAAATACTAAATCTTTTATAACCACATTTGGTATGTGAGGGCACTCAGATTATCTGGTCTTTTCTCCTATCTGTCACTCAGTCCAGACTGGTGACCAGGGGAAACAGACCCATATATCTGTCTGGTAAGTTATGTTGCCCAATTTCACTATATCTGATACAATTAGCTCTTGAGAAACTCCTGTCATGCAGCACTTGAATTTCTTGAGTGCTCCAACATAGATTATATGCTTCAACTAATCTCTGCTTTGTTTTGTCCCTTTGTTGGGACTTTAATTCAGCATCTGACAGACAAAATGCCAGTAGGCATCCTTTATCAATATTTCCAAACCCACCATCTGTTTCGTAATGGAACCTGCCACCAAAATTGACTTAGACAAATGGTTGCTACATTAGAAGGGTTAGCACCATCAGAAACATAGGAAACATGGTGATTGTGTTTCAGCTGTCCAGACCAATGCAAAAATGTGTGGCAAGCTCACCACTTCAAACACAAGGTTTGGCTTTTGGACGTACATATCTAAGACAGTATGCACATATCAGTACTAGCCAATCAGGTTCTTCCAACCCATGGATGACAGTAAGGAAATAAAATGAAAAACAAGAAAACATTTAGCACTGAAAGCTGCCCAAATTGACTGGAGAAAATAAAAATGAAATAAATGCATCCTCAATTAATTTGCATTTAGCAAAAATGGTGAATAAAATGTTTTGCCTGTTCTTATAATATACAACAAATCACACATGAGCCAAACTTTTTTTAGGCACCCAGCAGATAAATGTGCCGAAATAAAGGAAAGCATATGAATAAATAAAGATAGAAATATAAGGAATGTTAAGGAATGTTAATGAGTTGTAAGTGAATTAACTGCTTCTTGCTTTGGATGAAAGCCTCTGCCTAATGAGCAATAAGTAAATATTGAGTTTCTGGAACTATTTCTCAGCTAGAAAATTGTCAAATTAAACCCTGTATTTTAAATGGCTTGTCAACCCACTAATTTAACATGTTTGGGGACTTTAATTAAGAATACAGCTTCACTTTCTTTTTTCTTTTTTTTGATGAAGCAATATTATTATTCATTGATTAATTGAGGAGACCCTTTTGACGAGGTCACAGAAGTGAGGATAAGAAGTGGGCATCTAAAGGATGCCCACAGGTTAGGCTGTGGATATAATTAGGGGATTGAACGTCTAATCCCCTAAATCTAAATCACTAAGCACTAGACTATCATTGTCAGCCCCGATTTAGGAAGGTAGATGGCTGCCTGGGAACCAGTGCTAAGGTATAGGTGGCCACCGTCGGCGAGCCGGGAGCCTTGTGAGTTATTTTCCCCTCCGGTAGATTTCATCCTAAACACAACTCCCCCCTGTGTGTTGTTCTTGAGAGCTCCCTTGTCTGTCTTCTGTTAGCGAGATGGATTCAGTTCAACCTTTCCCTGTTTTCAATCTTCTCTCTCTTTTCACCTTCCGTCTGTTGTTGCCTAGGGTTCTTTTCAACTCATTCAACCATTTTCTCCAGTTTTGAAGGCAGTTTTTATATTTAATGGCGGGTACTTTGGCCAATTTTATGCCATTACAGCTCTTTAGATTTTAAGCTTTCATTTACTTGATTTGATTTTCTGTGTGGGTGGATATTATTATTATTATTACCCCCCCCCCCCACACACACACACACACACACACACACACACACACACACACACACACACACACGCACACAGCCCCTCGACTCTCTCAGACAAACATGATAATTATGGGACGTGATATAATAGCATTATCATAGGAGCTAAATATTTAGGTCAGAGCTGGAGCGCTGATGAGAGACGGCCATGTTGTAACAGATCAAGCCCCTGCACTCGCTCCTTATTGCGACGGCAAACATTTCTCTGGTATCAATGCCCTGTCACCCATGTTTAGCATGCCTGATAGCTTTGGCACCATCTCCTCAAAATACACCCTTTCCCCTTATGCTCAGAGTTGTTCCAGATTCCATCCAGGGGCAGTAGATTAGGGGCTTATAGAAAACTAGCCTCAGGACATATATTTTTATCAAGCCCTACCGACCTGCCCTTAAGTCCTAGTGCCGTTCTCTGTGGCAACTAGTTCTTGTATGTGTCAAGTATGAACTTTAGAGCTCTAGTTGAAGTACAATGACCAGAACTAACAGTATGTCTGGGAATGTCCAAGTTCCAAGCTCAGTGCTCCTAATCCGGACATATATTTGTAAAACATTAAAATGTCCCGGTTTTTCAACGTCCACTTAAAATAATACTAATGTTGCACAAATATCCCGAAAGCATCATTGGTAACGAACGTCGTGAAAACGCTTGTAGCTAACGAGGACTCCAGGGCTACTCGTAGGATGCTAAGAGCATCGTTAGCCTACTATAGCCTCAGTGGCGTCACAAGCGGACGTTCCGTGTATTGGATGCGTTTTATTAAAACACATCCAATACCACGGAATGCCCAGCTGGAGCAATTTCGCAACCAAAAACAGTGGTTACCGCCGATATATTACTCATAGACTACTGTTAGATTTAAACAGCAAAGATAGAGACATGTTAGAAGTCAACAACAACATAATTTATCGCAGTAATTTAAAATTAAAAAAATGCATGCGCAGCCGAAATGTACCGATCAAACGCCACGTCACAAGGCATATAATAAAATCAAATGATTCCATTGCTCTTGTGTGGGAGGTCGCTTTCGAGCTGCACTTGCTGTCTCCCTCTGATTTAAATTCAACCATCATGGTTAAAAAGTCCTCATATTGATCAATGACAGAAGACATAGGCTACTGTAGACATGAATCATGCTGAGACTAGCGGGTGTCGGAGAATTTCTGCAGGCGTTTTTTGTTGCGATTGTTAGCATTAAGCACTTCCGTAAGGCTGTGATGAAGTTCACTATTTATTGGACCCTTATGGGGTCAGAACAGTCTCATTAATAATTAATGCACAGAGAAGGATTCATAAATGCATTTTGTGATTTATATATAAATTACTCTCTTCTCACAAATACATTTCAATGCACATACAAATCGATATCGGTATGTATAAATGTAAAATTCATTATTAATGAGACTTTTCTGACCCCATACGCCTTCCCCAGTGAACCAAGAAAGCCCGCGCCGTGACGAACGGGGGATTTGAACCCCACGGTTTTACACAGGAAACTTGAGATAAGAAGGTGAAATCGCCGGGCGTGCCAAGCTGCGACCGAACCGGCTCGGCAGTGTAAAAAGACCTATAGCCTACTTCATCCTGCCCAACCATATGGGCAGGATCCCAAGCACCCCTAATCGGGTCAGTAATAGCCGTGTGTCAATGCCTAGCCTCTGCGTTTGAATGATAATGAATGAATGGAACATTGCATTTTTAATGTCTACAAATATTCTAGACTAGAGAGTGCGCGCCAATCAATGAAACCTTATAGGGAATCAGATAAAGTCGGCTCTCTTTGCTGCGCAAAGTATGTTTCAGAAATCAGCACAAACCCATTTGTGCCGGCTGCTGCGCGGCGCAACATTGTATCTACTAGATACAATGTTGCGCCGCGCAGCAGCCGGCACAAATGGGTTAAGATAAATGTAGTTGTCACACAAGCTATTTTGGATTTTTGTAATATGGAATTATTTCAGGGGGGGAAATGCTGTGAAATAATTTATGCACAGTACGTTCAGGATTAGGAATGATATAGCATATGTCGGCCTAGGCCTAATCATTTGTGTTTTAATATCTTTAGCATTCGTATTATTGCAGTCTATTCTTTTCGTAGGCTACTCTGCTGTTGGCCCTGATGGGGAGATATTTTAACCCTTTTCAACCCCTTTTTAACCCCATTTTCCTGCAACATTCCTGCGTCTCCCCCTCCTACATAGCCCGTTGCAGCACCGTGTCAGTGGACAGTAACAATCCTACAAACGTCGTGAGTGCAGTGAACGCGCGTTCATGTTAAGAGGTGTTTCGGGAAACGCTCCAAAGAAATTCTCGATGGTTCGCAAGGTCCATCGTGAGAATGATCGTACGCGCGAAGATCCATCGTTATCGGGAAACAAGGCCCAGACCTATTCTAAACACAAAAAATGCTCTACAGGTCATAATAAGGGAAAGTCAGTAAGATCTCCAGTAGCCTTTGTCTTTTCTTTGTGCAGTAGCTGGCAGCGAAAATGCTGTAGGCTGAGTTCTGCACACACTGCAAGAGTACATGCAAGAGAGAAGTGTCTGCAGAAGGGTAAACTTGTGTGTGTGGTACACTAAGGTTACCGGCTTGGGGGTTTGGAGAATGTGGTCAATTCGCAGGGCAAGGGCTTCGGAGAAGGTTATTTGATCGTGTTCAGCAGGCAGCTGGTACATCTCTGTGTCCGAGGTGACATATTGCAGCGTCTTCCAACCAGCTAGAGTAAGATGGCATGGCAGACTGAGTCAACGGCCCATCACCACCAAATGTATTGTAAAAGCTTGATACAAAGCACACCCCCTATCAGCATTATTAACTTCAACAAAGCTTTACAAAACAGCCAAGGGCGGTTGAAGAGACTTTTTTATTCAACTTTACTAGATTTCTGATCCCCAACCCCGAACGTGTGCATTACTCACAGAAATATAATAAGGTGCCCAGTCACCAAAGGAGAACATATGAGATTGCATATAAGATTTGCTTGGCATAAGCGGATACTCAAAATTGATTTTGTACATCAATACACTAGTTGACGGCTAGGAAATGTGTGCCGTAGCCAGCAGGAGCTAATGTAGGGGACACTCACTACCACCACCACTGGACGCCTTTCCCTCATGCTCAGCAACACACACACACACACACACACACACACACACACCATTTACCTTGGAAAGCAATAGCGGCTCGCAAGGGCGATGCGTTGGTTGTTTGCGTGAGTCACGGCTCACAGAGCAAAGCAAGGTGTTAGAAGTTGCTAGATGGATAATAACAAACGACTAATGATGGAAAGTTGGTGACCTTTATGCAAATGGTGCAGCGCGATCTGACGATTGATTGGACGAACAACATGTGTTCTGGTTGTTTTAAAACACCCACAAGCGGGCTCGGTAGGGGGTGTTTGTGTGTGTGTAATGATAACATCATTTTAGAATGCAACTCGGCATGAAAACAGAGAAGAGGTACAGCCACAAGGAGAATTGGAGCACAACTGTTACTCTCAAAAAAGTAAAGGCACCAAAGAAAAGTATCATTGCGATAAAACAGCTACTCTTTCTATCACTCACCTCTTACTCATCTCTTTCATCCCTCTCTTATCTTTTACTTTTTCATTTCTACTTCCTTTCCTTATGTCATATATCTCACCTATCTCCACCTCATCCCTTGTCTGATGTCTTTTGTCTCATACCATTCCTCTTCCAACGGGGAAGGAGAAGATAAGGTGGCATGTACTGGACTTCCAGGAGGTATTCCCAGACGATGTCATCGTCTACGATAGCATCCAGTGGCCAAGTATCAAGTATGGATTCTTCATAGATTAATAATTTGTATATAGTTAATTACTCTAAAACTTTTTTAAAAATTACAGGCGCGACCTGCATAGAGTTTTTTAACTGTTCTTGGTTACTATGGAAACATGGAGGTGCAACATGGCGGCCTCCGTGGAAGAGGACCCACTCTCTATTTAGATATAAAGTGTTCATTCTGGGCAAAGAAAGCCCAACTATTCTTATTTTCTTTTGATTATACACTGAAACATAACATACTTATAAATATTATAGCCTAATAATGCCAAGTCCATTCTGCTAGATGCCAAAAAAATTCAACACACTATTCCTTTAACTCCCACCAAAATGTGACACAACTGAAACCACCCCAAGCCCGGTCTGAACCAGTGAGGCTGGGACCATCGGGAAGGCCTGTTAAACGTTCTTCAGAAAGAGACTGCTGCTGCCAGCTGTCCATCAGACCGCAGACAGGACATCATTTAAACGGCTTTAATTAAACTCCGGCCCGCACCGCCACTCTAAATGGTGGCCATGAAAAGAGAGAGTGAGAGACAGATTGACACAGTCCCAGTGGAATTTGTCTCCGTAATGGCACTCTCTCCATAATGGCGTCCATGTGTGGTCAAAGGCAACCGAGAGAAGCTGTCACAGTTCCTTTATGTAACGAGAGCCGCTGGGCCTACCGTCACAGGAGATTCATTGGGAGCATATAACATCTGAAAAAGTCTTGTCTGTCTGTCTGTCTGTCTGTCTGTCTGTCTGTCTGTCTGTCTGTCTGTCTGTCTGTCTGTCTGTCTGTCTGTCTGTGTAATTCAGTATTACTGCTGCTGATGTTGACACTTCTACTTAGCTCAACTTCCTTGGTTTGTATTGATTTTACCAACAACAATTTGGTCAAAATCGTGAACATTCCGGTCAACAACAGAAAAGGTAGGAACTGAGTGTGAAGAACCCGGCTCTAGCGCACTACAGACAGCACCTAATTTGGGGCATAAGATTGGAGGGGAGGACTTATTTGAATCAATTAACTTCCTTGTAATGTCGTTGCCCTTGGTAATATTTCACCAGTGAGCGGTGTAAGGTTAGGTCGTATGTGGGCAGCTGGGAACCTTTTCTGTAAAGAAATGCCATTAATAGTTCGTAGCTGACAGATGAATTGCTGCGATGACGTTCTGAACGAGAAAACAATATTAAGTGCATGGTCATTTGGAGGTATGAGCGTGATTCACATAATTGGCTCTCGGTGAAAAGGTGTTGAGCAACGCCTACGTAATGTTGCCTCACCCTAATGCGACAATGCTAAACATATCTTAATTGTTTTCATTGTTTTTCTCTTTCTTTATATCTGAACGGAGAGAGACATAATGCTTTGTGATGATGGCCTATCGTCCCTAATAGATCCCCGCCAACTTATTTTTTCTGCTTCTCTTTGTAGTATTTATTTTGAGGCGATTCTATTTGGTTCATTCAACAGCTGTTTACCCAGAATTGGCTGGCTGAGCATAAAAAGTTTTCCTTAATGGCCAAACAAGTTCATCTGGATGATAGTCAACTACAATGTGAAGTTCCTTTCCATGGTATTGTAACAAATCTTGCTTTGTTGCTGTCATTGTTTCGTTTTTATAGATACACAAACAGTTCTGCCTATTTTGGGCTTTTAGAAGTTTCCATGGTAACACAAAAAGTATGCTGTTGCTCTAGACTACGTCAGAAGGAAAGCAATATACTGAAGTTGATACTGAAAGTTGTTACCGTGTCATCAAGGTTTGTTTCATCATTACATTCAATGCACAAAACTAAAGAGAAAATTAATTGATAACTACTTGCTTACACAATTAACAATAGGCAATATAACATTAAAATAAATCAACTGAGCATGGGACAAGTGCACCTACCTCAGGGTAATTTAATAGCGGACTGGGAAAGAATGCTGGGGTTCACCCCCCCAAGTCTGTAACGGGTTATGTTCTTCACGTAAAACAAATACCCATAATGAACAACTAAGAATGGTGCCACTTCTGTTGCAATACAAATGCAATTAGAAAAACAATAGGCTTTAGAAGAAGAATTGCAGGTGGAATAATTATATGCAACAGACCATAGCATGTCAAGTGGGCTACCCTATAATGCTTCATGCCCAAACAGGCTAAGGACCTCCACATGCTACAATACAAACTAATCACCTGCTATGCTCAAGATGCTATGTGCCCTTATATTCTACTACCGTAACATGCTATCTAACACACACATATCACATGTGTAAGAAAGGATGCTTGCAACTGAGCTTCTGAGGCATCAAAGGCCATACCCGGCATCTACATATCCACAGGTAGTGTTGGTTTGTGGTGAGCTAGCTAAGTAGCTATGACTCATAGCGCACCACATGGGTGATCTTGGGGGTGGGCATGACCAAAACATTGGCAAACATGATTATAGACATTATTGCAAAAGAGGGATATCAACCTCAAATGAGTCCACTTCTCAAACTATGTAAGCATCCTAATGAATATTCAAGTGAGAGTAGTTGAACAGAGATTTGCTATACTGCATTAACTACAATACGTCCATGTGTTTTCCTTATTTTTTAAACACCATTTTATTTAACAATTTAGCTTATTTGTCGCAAAGATAATAAGAAATTTAGTGAATTGGTGATTAAGTTTGTGCCAGTCCAAGACATTTATCAACAGGAGTCTGAGGTTTAAATATTATATAAATGTTCATAAAATGTATGGTCCGAGGCTGCCCATGAATCTGCTATGGAAATTTGAGAAGACAGATGAAGAAAAGACTCACATAAAACCCCAACTCCAAAGGAAGAAATCTCTCAACTTTAATTTTACTTTTGGTTTCTCTACATGTGACTATGCACTCTTTATCCATCTTATTAAAGCAGGTATGTTCTATGAATCATTCCAGCAGGGATAGAGAGAGACATCATCTGCCAGATTCCTTTCTGTCAAACAGCTGCCCACACAAGCCCGTAGTCAAGACTATCTGACCACAGAATTGAGGCATGCTTAGAAGTTAGGAATCATGCAGTCGTTCCTCGTAACAAAAAAAGCCTTCTTTGTTGTATTAAGTCAACCGGCTAATCCTGTGAATCTGTTGCCACTAAGTGAACAAGCAGGCAGAGTTTACTCTTGGGAAATAGGGAGGATTCATCATTATGATTCATCATCGTTATTTCACTTGTTATTCAACTCAAACTTTTGCATTTTCCTTCTTTCTCAACCGTGAAGACCCAGTATGGTCTCTATTCCCTTTTTATGACCCTCCTTCTCTCATTTCCACTTTTCTCTTCTCCTTTCCCCTCTGCTCTCATACTCTCCATCTCTTTCCTCCACTCCTCTTGGCTTCTCATTGCTCCTTTATTTTCATCTTTTCTCCTCCATCTTCAGCGTTCCTTTTTTTTGTTTAGTTTACTTAAATCACATCGATTCACAACATAACATACATGCATAAGTTAAAGAAACACAAAAAAAATGACAAAGTCGTCGTCTTAATATGTACATTGACAATTCTTATTAATAGTGCTGACCGAAAAAGTTGTAGGTTGAGGCACTTGCTTATGCACCTACCCTTTTACTGCATTTCAGGGACACTTTTCAGGCCCTAAGTTACGACTTAAAGTCACGACTCACGAGTTGGTAGCATTCCAGGCAAGTCAGGACAAGTGACGAAAACAAACCCTTCTGCGGCTCTGTGGGCTAAACTACGAACTTGCGCTCAGAGGCAGGGTATGCTTTGCTGTGACACGAAAAGTGTCTCTGTTTCAGCGTCGCTGTATCACCACGGTGTCTATGCTGCCAACCTTACGTGGTCCGGAGCAGTTGGGGGGGGAGGGGGAGCTCCGCCTATCCAGACATTTTGGATCTCGCAGGTGCATTTAACCCTGTTGCGCGTGCCAAAATGCAACATGGTATGAACAATAGACGTTCATACCATAAAACATGTCCTCACAACCGATTTATTCAACTTTATAGATAGTACCAACAGAGGCCACCATGTTTGTTTATGTGTGTGTGACGTCAAAAGCTGTAACTGGGAGCACATCGATCTGGTACGAGTTCACGGGTAGTGAGTTACAGACTTGACTGCCTTTCAAGGGCGCTTTCACGGGTAGAAGGTTGTGAAAACATGAGTTAAGGGTTGCCTGGAACGCACCTTTTTTATTCATGTTTTATTGAAGTAGGATTGTGCGTGGTGATGGCTGGTTTAACCTGTCCATATTGATTACTCAATGTACAACAGGCCTCACCCAGCCCCAGAGTCCAATCAGACACGGCCAAGTGAGGCTGCTTAAAAAAGTCAGAAAAAAAAAAGATAGATCTTGGAAATCCAGATGGTCCTACTGCAGGTCGGCTTGTATTGGGTCGGTACTGAGAGAACTAGACAGTCGTAGAGCTTGGCAGGCACTTGGCCAGTACTGGGAGATCCAGACACTCCTAGCAGGGGTTGTCAGGAGCTGTTGCTGATGGATTTGGGGCTGAGATGATCCAGGCTGACAGGTGCTTATTACTGCCCACAGGAGTGTGGGAGAGGGACCTTTCCTGCTGGGTCTTCATTAAACACAGGTTGCTCTGATTCACCAGGCCACACGCGCACACACACACACACACACACACACACACACACACAGTGTAGAACAACTCAAACAAACCCACCACCCACCACCAATAACGCACATTCCCAGACATATGTTCCTGAACATCATTATGAACAGTATAGCATGTTCTGCTGTGAGCTGTAGGAGACAAAATCTATCTATATTTCCAGATGGATTCAAGTGAGTCTTGTACTGTGGGATCCCCCCTGGGAAGAGGGAGTCAGCACTGGAGCTCAAGCACGCGCTAATGAGCTAATGTACCGTCCTCGAGTCCAGAGCTCTGAAGATGTTTTACCACCCAAACCTCCTACCACCAATGGCTGCTGATCTTGTGAGTACCTGTATTGGTTTGATTATCTGAGTATGTTTGTGTTTGTGTATGTGGGTGTCTGCCTACAAATGCCCATCTATCGGATTTTCTTTGTTTGTGCAAATACACATGTATCTCTCTGTGAGTCTTTTGTTTGTGTGTGTGTGTGTTAGTGTGTGTGTGTGTGTGTGTGTGTGTGTGTGAATAAAAGAGCATGCAGGTGTATGTATGTGTGTGTGTGTGTAGGTGAGCATGTGTCCGGGTGTGTGTATGTGAGCATGTGTATGAAGGTGTGTGTGTGTGTGTGTGTGTGTGTGTGTGTGTGTGTGTGTGTGTGTGTGTGTGTGTGTGTGTGTGTGTGTGTGTGTGTGTGTGTGTGTGTGTGTGTGTGTGTGTGTGTGTGTGCGCGCACACATGCTTGTTTGGCTGCTGTATTTTCCCTCCCTCCTACCATCTGTTTGGCCCAGTAGAGAGTGTCCACTCCAGCTCCCTGCAGAGAACCTCCAGACTCCACACAGTGAATACCAAGCGGACCCATTACTGTGATCCTCCAATGTCTCCAACCTCTATGAATAACTTCAGTAATACCTAATGAGGTTAATAACTGTAGAGAACTTAGAGGCCCCTTGCTGCAGACAAACAGATTGATACATGGACAGTGGAAACACCTGGACTAAAGGCAGGCGTACCTTAAGATAACAAAAGGTATATGCACCACCGTCATGCTCTTTACTTGACCCAAAGTCAAATTAAAATCAAAGTTATACTCCCCTTTAGAAGAAGAAAGATCTTTTGCACTCTATTCAACCTTCTAATCAAGTTTAACGATAAAGGTACTTAATATATAATATGTTAGTATAAGTATCTAAAGTAAAAGTGCTGATCCGTCAGAAAAACCTAACATCCTTTATTCATACTTTTTTAAGGTATGGTATATATATTGATGATTCAGCCGGGGGTGTCTTACTGTCGCCTTCAATCACTGACGATGAACTGAAAGATCCTTCCAGTAAAACTCAAACTGAGTATTCAAGATAAATTAAGCAAAAGTCTGAATGCTTGCTTTGTAAAGAACTGCATTAAAAAAGTTAATTACAAATATCTCTTCATTGCACTTGCTTTGAAGATAAATGGGAGACTTCTAGAACTGGATGAAATCCCTGCTTTTTTTCTCCTTTTGCTTATAAGTAAATGTATTAATCTCTCTCCTTCTTTCCTCTCCCCATATCTAACATATTGCTGATATCCTATTGCTCCTACTTTGTGAAAAAAATTTAAATTATAGTTTCAATTTTTTTCACAAAGTTTTCTTTAAACAAGTCCCTGGAAAGAGAGAGCGAGAGAGAGAGAGAGAGAGAGGGATCTGAATGACAAAGCACCTGTTGGTTTCTTTAGTGAAACTCATCTTTCCTCACAGAAGACTGGAGCCCTGACAATTACCGGTAATGGCTCCCGTGATTGACGTGTGCCATTTGTGTGTCTCTCTCTCATCCACCATTATCTCTCTCTCTATTATCTCTCTCCCCCTATTATCTCTCTCTCTGTCTCTTATCTCTGTCTGTAAATTCAAAGGGCCTTAATGGCAAGGGAAACAAACATTTAGGATCTCAGCCTCAGGGATAGAATCTCATAACAGAAATAATTCCAGATTAGGTGTGTGCAATTAGTATTCCATTTATTTATTTAAATATCAGCAGCCCTATTAACCATACCCTCACAACTCTATCGTTGTGACAGCTTGGAGGGGCCGGTCTTAAACTCATCCTCCACGGATTTTTTACCCAAGAGGAATAGAGTGGCGAAGTGACGCCCCTTCCGGTAGAGCCCATGTGACCTATGAGATTGAAAAATATGAATGGGTTTCAATGGAGAGAAAGTTATTATCTTCTGGTCCCAGTCTGTATATGCCCTGGATTACACATGTTGTTTGTGGATATAAATGATAATTTTTCATGCAAAGAAAAGTAAAAAAATTTGCGAAGAAGTTTGATAATGTTAGGTTTTGTGTGAGGCCGCTTTGTGAACTACGGCTGTGTCTCAATTCAGAGGATGCATCCTTCAAAGGACGCGGTGAAGGTGTGGCCTTCATAGACCGTGAAGGCCGGACCGAAGGCCGAACAAACGTTTTTAAATGAGACGGTCTGCCCTACGGAGCATTTCAAGTTTGCGTAACAAGCCGTTAACACCCTTTACCCTGCGTGACGACGAGCCGCTCCTGTCACCTAGCAACCCTGACAGCTGCGGTTCAAACCGAACGGAGGAGAAATATGGAGACATTATATGATAATTATATAAAATATAACGTTAATTAGTTTTTGGATCCTTCAAATCCAGGAAAAGAAGGCTGGATTTGTCGGCCGTATTTGAAGGAGCCCTCGAAATGGGACAGCCTTGACAAGTCGCAGTGACGCAATCGGTCTTCGAATGCAGCCTTCGAAGGATGCGTCCCCTGAATTGAGACAGAGCCTCTACGAATTCTTTTTTTTGCATAGGAAATTTCCTTTCCCATGGGGATGACCCGGAAGTGCTTGGATGAAAGGTGGTTCGAATTCTAAAAATGCTTAGGAAAGGAGCCTCGATGCTTCCTTTAACCCTCCTTTAGCATAGGTTACTCCTGAGCTTCCTTTGCGAAAGGAAAGGAGATTGTGGTATCCCATAATCCTTTACGGCGGCAATATTTAAAGCAACATGCCACTGACGAAGTTTACAGACTCTACGCCACATATGTCAATATCAAGGCCCGCGGGCCAGACATGGCCCTCCTCGACTTTTAATCAGGCCCGCCAATAAATTCTGACAATCAATCTAATGTGGCCCGTGCGCTGGTGATCAAATTTACGTCCATGACAATACAACATTGACACACAAGGAATTTGTTTCGTATTCGTTTGCTGCAGATGAGAGTACAGACAGGACGGACACTGCCCAGCTTTCCATATTCATCCGGGGGGTGGATGCTCAGTTTTCCGTCACTGAGGAACTTTTGGATTTAAAATCGATTCACGGGACAACTACTGGACAGGACATTTTCACACAAGTGGAACGGTGCATCAACGAATCAGACTTGCAGTGGAATAAACTTGTTGGGCTGACAACGGATGGTGCACCTGCGATGTGCGGGGAGGTCCATGGTTTGGTTGGTTTGGTTCGAGAGAAGATTTGGGCACACGGGAGGAAACTTGACAGTCTACCACTGCATCATCCACCAGGAAGCCCTCTGCGGAAAGGTGTTGGGCATGGGACATGTAATGACAGCTGTAACCAAAACGGTGAACTTTATTTGTTCACGCGGCTTGAATCACCGGCAATTCAGGGCACTTTTAGAGGAGGAAAACTCTGTGTACGAGGATGTGCCATACCACACGGAGGTGCGCTGGTTGAGTCGGGGGGAAAGTGTTGAACATTTTATGATACCCGCGTTGAGGTCGCTCGTTTCATGGAAAGCAAACAAAAGGTCATCCCCGAGCTTGAGGATGAAAAGTGGGTGAGCGACTTGGCGTTTATGTGTGACGTAACGGAGCACCTCAATGCCCTGAATGTAAAACTCCAGGGTCGAAAGCAGCTGATCACTGAAATGCGAGACTCAGTAAAGGCGTTTCAAATGAAACTGCGTCTATGGGAGGGCCAGATGTGCCAAGGCAACTTGGCTCACTTTCCTACTTTCCAGTCAGTCAGTGACAGTCACCATCCCATTCCCGACCAAAGTGTATGCTGACAAACTGAACACACTCAAAGAGGAATTCAGCAGGAGATTTGCTGATTTTGAATCACAGAAATTCAACCTTGATTTGTTCGCAAATCCATTTGCAATTGATGTTGACACTGCACCTGAGCACTTGCAGTTGGAACTCATTGAACTGCAATGTAACGGTGCTCTGAAGACCCAGTATCAGTCTGTTGGGGCTGCTGAGTTTGCACCTCTGCTCCCTGAATCAATGCCACAGCTTCGCCTTCACGCTGCAAGCATCATGTCTATGTTTGGAAGCACCTACTCGTGCGAACAGATGTTCTCTGTAATGAAACTGAACAAGACATCCCACAGATCCCGCCTCACAGACCAGCATCTGGTCTCGGTATTGAAAGTGGCCATAGCAAATGACATTAAGCCTAGAATAGACGAGATCATTTCTAAGAAAAGCTGTAGAGTGTCTGGTAAGAGTTTAACTAAATAGCAACCACAATGCCTATTTTGCTTAGGTTTGGCATTGTAGGCCCTATTGTTGTCCTTTCAAGTTTCCAAAGTAAGCCATACAATTTGAGATACGACTTGTTGCATTGACTATTTTGCTTTATTAATCAGTTTTGCTGGTAACAGATCTTTTTTGTTGTTTTGTTAAAGACAAAAGTACTGTGATGCAAATGTGTTTTGTTTAATTGAGAAGTTATTTAATACAAATAATTGTTCAGCATTTGAAAAATACTACTTTGCTTTATTAATCAGTTTGGCTGGTAACAAATATATTTTTTGTTGTTTTGTTAAAGACAAACGTACTGTGATACAAATGTGTTTTGTTTGATTGAGAAGTTATTCTATGCAAAAAATTGTTCAGCATTTGATAAATACTATTTTGCTTTATTAATCAGTTTTGCTGGTAACAAAGATATTTTTTGTTGTTTTGTTAAAGACAGAAGTACTGTGATGCAAATCTGGTTTGTTTAATTGTGCAGTTATCAATACAAAAACATTGTTCAGCACTTGATAAATACTATTTCGCTTTATTAATCAGTTTTGCTGGTAAGAATTACCCACACACATGGAAAAACTGTCTGGCCCCTGATTTTATTCACTGGCCCTCAGTAAGTTTGAATTTGACACCCCTGCTCTACGCGATGAGAGACGCGGTAAAAAAGAAGAATAGAAGAGGAGAAAATACAATTGATTATAATGGACACCAGAAATATATTGTTGAATCAAAATGAACTCATTTATTTCTGGTTTTTAAGCGCACAACATACACCGTAAGAAAATAAAATGCCGACTTCACATGTAAGAAAGACTACTGGGGGCAGTTAATTTCAACATCAACATAAATTGAGCCTCTTTTTTTTCACATGTGAATTGGGTTTTCAACTGGCCTAAAATATTTTCGTTGGCCAAGTCCGACCTAAGTGATTCTCACTGTTAGCGACCACCTGATTGAAATCAATACGACAAGAACGCATGGATCTAAAGAGCGCTTGTTGTAATGCAACTTCCCCTTCGCGCAATGACGTCGGTTAGGAAAAAAGTGGAGACGAATTGATTTTAAAAAGCGCTGTCTTTTCCTATGTTCGAAAGGGAGCACCTTTTCATCTCTCCTTGACCCGACGACGTTTTCAACAAAGGTTAAGTAAAGGAGGCGTAAAGGTTAGGAGATTTGACTATTCGTAGAGGCCCACAGCCTACAGCTCTTCGTTGCTCTCGACGCGAATGATATACGTCACCACCCGCACTTGGAACTCCGGTACAGACGTGGCGATCTCTCTGCTCCACTTCACCGCTTTTTTCAAAGGGGAAGATAAAAGCATCGAAAGAGGGGGAAACCAATATTAGTCGGGCCATGTGGAGAGTTTCAGTTATGCCGATGGGGAGATTGTCGGTCTTGTCCACGCCAGTCGCAGGGAGCGTGACGTCACATACGAGACGCGTATTCTTTCTCATTGTGTTCTCTACATCCTTTAAAGGCCTACGTGCAGGTTAACCGGAAGTTTTGATTAACGGGTACATAAAGCACTCAAAATATGTGTATCATTTATAAAATGTCTCCAAAATAGTGTTAAAGTCCAGTTTTTGTCAGTAACGGGTGTTTTCTAACGCCATTCGGCGATGACGTCACATTGGGGAGACGTGGTGGAAGGTAGTCTCAGCCTAGTACTAGAACTATGGCGTCTAAGAGGTGGCAAGAACCACAAATAACATGGCCCACAGCAGTATAATTTCGAACCTGTCAGACGTGAGAGGGCAAATGTGGAATTGCCGATAACTGATGGCGGTCAAAGCCAATTAAATGCATGGTCAGAGGAGAATGATTGGAGAGTTGCTATCATTTAGCAACGCAGCAACGAGCGCCGGAGCTAGTCAATGAATAGCAGTGCATACAATAACGACACTTATTTATTTTTACTGTCAATGAATAGCACCGAGTGAAAGTCAACGTTTTCTTTATATCTAGTGACAGCGATTATGTCGTAAGTAGGCTACCGGTAAACTTAGTCAGAAGATCTAGAAATAGAAGGCATAATGCTAGCTATGGGCTAACTTAGCCTATCGGACATGCAATCAGTGCACTTGCAAATGAGTGCCTGCAAGTATAACCGATCGTGGTGTGACATTGTTTAACCATCAATATACCGCAAATACGACCAGACAGATGTACATTGAACACATACACAAAGCACACCGTCCAACCCGGTGGATGCTGACAGACAGCCCACAACAAGCCAAACATCACCACGGCGGGTGTGCTCTCACTCTCGCACGCCCGTACACAATCACTCCATCTTATCCAACTCTAAGGCTAGGCTGCTTCACTAAGACCACAACTAACCACAAGGCCTTCATAACCATGCAGTATGCCGAAGACTGAAAGGACACACGCACAGTCGCACACACTCATCTTATGCAAAACAATCCGTTTTATCATCAACATTCAGTCACTGCAAAGATTTAAAGACTAGCCTCTTACCATAAGTTAGAATGGACCCAAAGTATGGGATTGATACAGTCTGGTTTAGCTTCCGCTTGCTATCCGTTTTTAGCATGACTTCTCAACATTACGTCTTTCTTGTGTTAGGCGCACATGGCTAATTTGCATACGCGCACAGGATTGGCTGGCTTCGCAAGGCAATTAATCAACATATTTAATTATCTGTCTATCTATCTATCTATCTATCTATCTATCTATCTATCTATCTATCTATCTATCTATCTATCTATCTATCTATCTATCTATCTATCTATCTGTCTGTCTCTCTCTCTGTCTGTCTGTCTGTCTGTCTGTCTGTCTGTCTGTCTGTCTATCTATCTATCTATCTATCTATCTATCTATCTATCTATCTATCTATCTATCTATCTATCAACGCATATATCTAGTTTTAATGTGATGTATTTTGTGTATGTCCAGTCAGACTTGTTGTCTCCCTTGTTCTGTGAGGTCTTGTAGGCTATACTGTGTGAGCCGAATCACCTAAATGAATTCCCGACGATTTGTGTAGTTTGGTATGAATAAAGACTTGACTAGGCTATCTATCTATCTAGGCTATTAATCCACAACAATTATTCGCCGAAGGCGAAGTGAAAAGTGTTGAATAGCCCCCGAGACCGAAGGTTTATTTGTTGTTATTAGCGGACATTTTGCGATGAAAACAATATCGAGTTTGAGATGTCAATCATGGGATATTGCCCATGATTGAATATTGAAATGAGAATCAATAGCAAACGGCTAAAAAAGTACCTACTTTTTCATATTACATTCCGTTTTGTGATACCTAGCAACATTAAATACAATAAATAACAGTTTAAATCTTTATTACCAACAAGCAAATTGCACAAATTCGTTGGAAAATAAACTCTGCAACACGGCCTTTAACCGAACAATTGCACAATAAACGGTCAAACTCTTGACATGAAAAATAATCATTTAAATCCACAAACAACATATGGGTAATCCGGGGCATATAAAGACTGGGACCAGAAGATAATTACTTTCTCTCCATTGAAGCCCATTCATATTTTTCGATCTCATAGGTCCCATGGGCTCTACCGGAAGGGGCGTGACTTCGCCACTATTGATCTGCATCTGGCAATTTTGTTCTCGGAGTATAACAGCTAATTAACATGTTCAATTAAGACAGGTGTAGGTTTTGCCATTTACTTTTACGTTGAGACGTCCCGTCAACGACATATCGAGTTACTTCATGTTTAAAATATCGTATTTCTGAATATTAAACATATGACATCCGTAACCTCCGTATTTCAAGGTTATAATCGGGATGGGAAAATAACTGACGGTTAATGGGGTTAAAATTACTGATGAATACATAATTTAGTTCTAACATAATTTCATAAACGAAGTCTCTTCAGACTAATCATAATTTCTTAAGGAGTCTGTTATGGTGGAATGGTTGGAATACAGCCATTGTTTGGGTCCCCCGCTAGTGCTCAAATCCTAGCGCCCATCGCTCCCTGGTGGTCATAGAATGTCACAGCCTGAACGCACGCACGCACGCACGCACGAACACACACATACACCCCTAGGGGGTAAAGCTAGTACCAAAAATGTGTACGGTCGAGTGGTTAGAATGACCACTCGTGAAACAAACAATGCAGGACACTCCGTATTTAGGTAAATATATTTATTTGCAGATTGATCACTTCAAAGACAGATCCATATACACCACAAATACACACCCACATACATCAACACAAATAAAGCCTTGTAGGACTATCTGACAACAGCTCATCAAGATCCTCCAACACTTAAGATTATTAAGTCCCATGGTTGATGAATTGCAAAATACATAATTCTGCATAAAAAATAAATCAATACCAAAAAGTTACTAAATATAATTCCATAAAAAGATGAACAAACTGCAATTTTCTATTGCAGATGGATTATATGTTTACAAAATGGATGCTGCAGTCTTGTGTTAAAATAGTTTGCTCTTCAGCCTGTGAATATTCCTTTTTTGTCTTAGCGCCAACTAAAAACGTGACACTAGGTAACTTGTGGTGGTGAAAACAAACAAAGAATACAAACAGCCAATGACACGTTCCGAACTGCATATATAAAACATCCTAGATATGGCTTCAAGCATTCACCGTCTGAGTCTATGACTTTTAAAAAAGAAAACATAAGATTAAATAATTACACTTAGAATTAAAAGTACAGTTTTATGATTCTGCTTGATTTGCATTAAATATTGCAGAGAAAAACATACAGATGTGTGTGTGTGTGTGTGTGTGTGTGTGTGTGTGTGTGTGTGTGTGTGTGTGTGTGTGTGTGTGTGTGTGTGTGTGTGTGTGTGTGTGTGTGTGTGTGTGTGTGTGTGTGTGTGTGTGTGTGATATTCAATCCGATCCGGTTTGTTATTTCATGTCATCTTTGTGATTTGACCCGAGCATCAAAAGACCAAACTTTGACTACCACTGTAAGGCCACTCCTTGTTTAGTGTTATCAGCTGTCAGTTATGGATGGTTTTGATCAAACACAGCATGTAATATTTAACTTCAACTCAAATACTCATTTGTTTGGACAACCCACATGGACTTTGCATTTCCATTCCATTTAAGTCAGACTGTACACACAAAGCCAACAATAGAATAAAAATACACTCACTTTAAAGCACTTGTACTTTGAAGCTGACTGGTTGATCCAATCAACTACACCTGAAGAGCATTTGCAGATTTAGACCGAGATCAGAATGTCTACAAATCAAAAGGCTATAAAGGAGACAACACAGATGCACACACGCACAAACACAAAAACACTCAAACACACTTGAATGTTTCTGGTTTCTGGTCGGTGTACCTAGGATATGCTCTATCAGGTCCAGGGGCCAGCCATCTTGGACCTGACATCAAAGACTGTTCCAGAATGGATTATGATTAAAGAGCTGATTATGGTCCCATGTTCACGCAAGGCAAGGGGGTTAAGGGGGACCCCTTACGTCCTCCCAGACCCTCATTGCGTCCACCACAAGGGCCAGACATGCGCCTCCCAAAAATCGTATCCTTCCGTCAAGGCGACGCAGCAGCGAGGGCTGTGATTGGTCTGCTTTCTAAACCCTGACGCAGAACCATAAAGGTTCACAACTGCATCGAAGCGTCTGCGTGGTCATTGCGTTGCGTGAACGTGGAACCATAATCAGCCCGTAAGTATGGACAGACTATGGGTCTAAATTGCGTTGTAGTACGTCTCTGCTTTGTTTGAACAATTCTAAAAGAATGGTTGAAAATCTACAAAAGAGCAGAAAAGAAAAAGCTTGGTTTCTCACTCTAAAAGAGAGCATCCAATTATGTTTTTTATGATAAACAATAGACTTTTGGTTGATAAAAGTGTTACAAAATATAATTACATAACAAAGGATTGTCCAAGCTTCAGTTTCTTGTTGCATGGATTTGGTATGCACATAAACATATATTAAGTATTTAGCCAAACTTTTTAATGAATAAATTACTAAAAATAACACTCTGTTTAGGATTATTAACTGGGAAAGGTACTGTCAAATAAAAGCTAAGATCAAAGCTGATTAAAGCTACTCTACATACATTGAGATAATTAAGCAGAAAACTGCCTTAACAAATCATTCCTGAGGAATGATTGTCCCTCTCCTTCTGTCCTACGCCCATAGACATGACCATTTTAACTTCAGACCTGACCTTAGAACTTAAGAGTTGACCATTTTAATTGTATATTCGACTGTTTGAAATTAACAATTAAACTTCATTCAAAAGGCAAACGTATTATTCAGTAACATTTTCAATTGTAAAGAGAATGTAACAAGGAAATACATTTAAATCAAGCTTTACCCGAATGAAAGAACAACTTCAGTTTAGTTTGACTAGCGTGAAGTGAGAGGAAGTAAAGGCACTAGTAGCAGAAGTGTGCTGCTAATTAATCTCATGTAGTAATGAGTTCACAGAGACACCTCCTCACCCTAACACTTAGAGGGAGACAAGCTGTGTGGCTAGCTTTTGCAGCAAGTACAATGAAAGGCATATCAGTAACATTGTCACCCAGAGCAAACAGTATTAAGTAAACAAACTTGAGCTTGATTAAACCATGATGACAGATAACCAGACCTCAGTAACAAAGGCCAAGTACCTCACCCCAGATCCTAGTCCTAGACACAGAATCTGAAGATACACTGAGAGTTACTATACATTAATTGAATTGCAGTTATTTCAGATACAGAACTAGGTTGCACCAGCTGTGCATTCGTTTGTTTCAAATCAGCAGCTTAAAATGTCGTTTTTGCACCAATTGCCACTACCAACTGCACCAACTGCCACAATTTACAGATATTTAATAACTGCTAACAATTTGTTTGTGTGGTGCAACCGATTTTGATTACCATTGTGTAAACCCAGACAAATCCGTCTGAAACCGGTTAAGAAGTAGCTAGGGATTAGGGCATCTTGACCACGGAACCCAGAACCATTTGACTGGGGAAAATAGCCCCTAATCCACTTGACTGTACCCCTCTGTAATCATGTAAAGCTTGGACTGACTGCAAGGGATTATGGGACGAGCCCAGGTATAGAATGATGCTACATAGATGCCTTCCACCAAATTGCATAAAAGATGTATTGGAGAGAATTCCTCCATTAAAGCTATATAGTCTAGCAGCATTCCCATAAATGCAGAAGGAAAGAAACATTTGTAAGTCCCAAGCCGTGCAAGAACGTTAGTAGATATATCTCTCTCTCTCTCCATATATAAATATATATATATATATATAAAATCTCTATAAATCTGATTGGATTTTGCATTCTTCATTTTCTTCTGAGTAGAAAACATGTACAAAAAATATATTTAATGACAGGGGTTTGGACAGACACACCCGACATTAAAGCGTCAAACCTTTTAACCGCTAAGCCATCATAATAAGCAGCCATTTGGCTTAACAGTCATTACTTTCTTAAAGGTTCGCCATTGAGGTTTACCGTGGGATATGCAGCACTGCAAAAACAGTATGATTTGGTTTCTCATTCATTCCTTGAATGATAAATGCTTCAAGTATCATTGGAGGGGTTGACATCTGATCTACGTTTTACAGTTACGTACTGGGGTCAGTTTGACCTGCCTCATGACGACGGCAGGAAAGGTACAGGAGGTTGCAGCTGCCCATTTTCAAGGCACTTACTAAAAAACTAGGCTGAGTCTTGGACATACTTGGACAAAGCGGCCTCTATGTCAACAAGACATAAGACCCCTCAGAATGAAGGAGGTCATTCCTTCAGAAACTCTGCTAACAGTAGGTGTCACACTTATCTTCATTGCCACTGGAGATGCTCTGGGCGTGGCGGACGGCGTCTCCGATGGAGAAGAACACAGGCTCCTCTTGGTCTGTGCTCAGGGTGCTGTAGCCTCCTCTCTCCAGCGTGTCCAGGACCGAGGTGCTGCACCGGGCCAGCAGCAGTCGGACCCCGAGCTCCTGGTAATCTTTACGGACCTCCTTGAGGGCGTTGACGCCGGCGGTGTCCAGGAAGAGTACGGCGCTGCAGTCCAGAACCACACTGTGGACGCCACCTGCAGCCGCCATCTCCTCCTTTTGCTTTCTCGCAGGCATCAAGACCTTCATCACGCCAGCATCCGACTCTCCCACTCCCTCTTTACCCACAACTCCGTTCTCCACGTCATCGGACCTCCCCAAGGTGGCGACATCCGTGGCCGCTACCGCCTCTTCCTTTCCCGGTTTGCTCCTGTTCTTCTTCTCCAGCTTCCGGCGGCGAGCCTTCTCCTTGACTGGGTCGAGGCCGGTGGCGCGGAACAGGCTGCTCTTGAAGAGGCTCTGGTTGGCGTAATAGACGGGCGCCTGGTACTGGAACACCGCCACCCCGGAGGGCGCCCGCAGCCCCTCGTACGCCAGCAGGTCCTCGTACAGGTCGCAGCCCGACGACCGGCCCAGGGCGACCGCTTGCGCCCGCTGGGTGCGCCCCAGCACGCAGAAGGCCGACACCAGCACCCCGACCACCAGGCCGAGCTCGGTGTTGACCAGCGCTGAGGTCGCCATGGTGATCAGCCAGACGCATGCGTCGATGCGGTTGGCGCGCCACATGCGCGGGACGTCGGCGAACTTGCGCAGGGCGCCGCGGAGGTTGACCACGATGATGACGGCCAGGACACACCTGGAGGCAGAGGGGTTGGGGGGGGGGTACATAAAGAGCTGATGAGGGAAATGCTAAAAACAAAACATCTGGATGAGGATGCTCATGAAACTCTGTTATACTATGGATTTAGCTTGTAGTTTGTTTTTTTTAAACGTCTTTAGGATAAGACTTTAAATGCCTATATCGACATTCAGATGGACTCCTTTGATCTTGAGTCCAATGCAAAAGTTCTTCTATTCTTATTCCTTCTAATGATAGAAGGGAATATTCTTTGTGTGCGTGTGTGCATCTGTGTGTCTGTGTGTCTGTGTGTGTGATATTCAATCCGATCCTTTCACCGCTTAGATGTGCATCTGGTCCGAATACTATTTATTATTGACCATTTGTTAGTGTTGTCATCCATTAAAAAGATTATATTATATTATTATTATTATTTAATAATCAGATAACAGAAATTAAGGATATCTCTGTGGCGTTGTGGAATGTATTTGAAGTGTCTGTATAGGTGTCTTAAACATAACCTTGAGATTGAGTTTGTAAGTGAAATGTGAAATATGAGAATAAGAAGTCTGGTAACACATGGAACAAGAGGAGACAGTTGGCGGAGGGGGCTAGCCATAACGAATGGTGTTAGTGTTAGTGTGCAAGTCTGTCCTTGAAATCTGTTTCCCTGGAACACAATCATAAAGGTCGAGAGTCTAGGAATTGGAAGACCATATCAGTCCATCATACCCCTCTCTTAAGGCTTCAGAAACTTTTTGTTGCCAATATGAATGAAATTTGTAAAAATGCTGAAAAATTGTTGTTCGGCCGATTCTTCCTAAGTAAACATGTAAACAAGAGAACTTTGGTCTTTGTGATAAGACATTGTCTTGTAACAGACTTGTATTTCAATTAATTTATTATTTTCCAAAAAATGTCAAACTCTGTACTGGCGCAAAGTGCATTAATTCAAAAAGGCGAGTGATATTTGCTCTGGTACAATACAATTGTTTTGACAAATTGTATTATAATGGAGGTTTTCGTGAAGCCAGGAGAAACAGTCATGACAGTTTAATGAACCAGATTGGTATGGTCCCTTAAATAGCAAACCTGGGCTGGGTTGTCTTATAAAATGTATCAAATACAAATGTCCCACAGTGTCTGAGATCCAGTGCCAAGCAAATAGCTTTCACCTTAGCAAGATTAGCATTTGACTTAATGAAGCCAATTAATGAGGCTAAACTATGCTCGTTTACGATTTCCCTTAATGAAGCCAAGCTTCATTAACATTTAACTTAATGAATCAACGTTTGACATCATTTGAGTGTTACAGTGATATCCAATACAAATTGTAATCATCTAGGGCCTAGACTAATGTCTGCTCTACACTACATACTGCAATGTCAAATGTCCTTAATTTGCATCTGTGTGTGTGTGTGTGTGTGTGTGTGTGTGTGTGTGTGTGTGTGTGTGTGTGTGTGTGTGTGTGTGTGTGTGTGTGTGTGTGTGTGTGTGTGTGTGTGTGTGTCTAAATAGCTGCAAAGCCATTTGACATTCTTCCAAAAGGCTCCGCAGGTTCTGGGCTATAATTAAGCGTGGCTCTAATTAGAACTAAGCCATAGCTACGGCAAGCTATAGCTACGGCAAGCTATAGCTAATCCCTGCTAAACGCCGTCTTGTTATTGAGCTAGCGATACAAATAATACCTTAACAATCCTGAGTTTCACCTCACAAATCACAAAGTCTGTCACGTGATCCCTCATACCCACAGCAACTCCCCATGTGTGCACACTCAGGGTGTGTTTGTGTGTGTGTATCCGGGCCTGAGTGTGTCCGTGCGTGCGTGTGTGTTTGCGCGCGTTACTTCTGCAGGGAGTAGAAGAACGGTGCAATGAACAGCAGGACCAGCAGCAGCACAAGGGCAGTGACCAGCCCGGACACCTGGCTCTGGCAGCCCGTGGACTCCTTCACCAGGGTCTTGGTGAGCGCGGCGCTGGTGGTGAAGCAGCGGAAGAAGGAGGGCAGGACGTTGCAGAAGCCAATGGCGTACATCTCCTGGTTGGCGTCCACCGCGTAGCCGTGCTTCTTGGCGAACATCTCCGACAGCGACACGGTGATGGCGAAGCCCACCACGGCGATGGAGAAGGCGTCCACCGCCACGCTGGGGATGAGCGACCAGTCCGGGAGCTGCGGGGGCAGGAAGCCGGTGGGGATGGCCCCCGCCACGCCCGAGCCGTACTCGGCGTTGAAGCGGCCGAAGTGCGAGGCGAGCGTGGCGATGATGACCACGAAGAGCTCGAAGGGGATGGGCGCCTTGGTAGGGGGGAGGGGTGACGGTTACCCCAGAGCCAATCAGCTTTTTGGTTTACGTACCAGGTCTCTCTACATACCTTGAGCGCTGACCTAGCTTGGTATGGTAAACCTAGTACGGTACACCTAGCTTGAGTTTCCCATACCATTTCACATTAAGACAACCATTAACTCTTAATCTGACGTGAAGATTAGAAAACAGAAGATAACTCATAAACCCTAACCCTAAGATTATAAAGCACCTGCCTTGAGCTGCCCCTAAACCTAACATCTGACCCCTACCCTTAACTAAGCCCTAAAATCTGAAGCCCCCTACCTTGACCTTACCCCTAACCCTAACATCTGAAGCTACCTACCTTGACCTAACCCCTAACCCTAACATCTGAAGCCCCCTACCTTGAGCTAGCCCCTAACCCTAACATCTGAAGCCCCCTACCTTGACCTAAACCCTAACCCTAACATCTGAAGCCCCCTACCTTGAGCTAACCCCTAACCCTAACATCTGAAGCCCCCTACCTTGACCTAAACCCTAACCCTAACATCTGAAGCCCCCTACCTTGACCTAACCCCTAACCCTAACATCTGAAGCCCCCTACCTTGAGCTTGGCTTTGAAGCGGTCGTTGAGCTCCTTGGACGGCACCAGGACCAGCAGACAGACTAGACTGGTAACCAGGTCGCAGACGTTGGTGTTGGCCAGGTTGGTGAGCAGGGCGTACCAGGTCTTGGTGAGGGTGAACCAGCCCTGTGGCCGCGGGATCCTCAGTCCCAGCAGGTACTTGAGCTGGGAGGTGAGGATGGTGAGAGAGGCCCCCGTGGCGAAGCCGCTCAGCAGGGAGTCGGACAGGTAGACGGACACGAAGCCCACCTGGAGAACACCCATCAGCAGCTTGGAGGGAGGGAGGGGTGACAAACAGAGTGATAGATAAGGAAATTTCATGCACATAGTGTGTATTTTTAGCTTTGTCCATGCATCATTATCCAATGGTCAGTCACTACGGCTGCAGAGTGTAGTGTGTAGTGTGCCAGGTGTTGGACGCCTAAATGAAAGCTAATGTTTTGATCACCAGTGGGTAGACAGAAGCTTAACTGTATGAATCCTTGATAATGACTGCCCTACCTGCTCCTTTGCATAGTTGTGCACTTTGCACTACTGTACAAAGTGTACATAGTAGTGCACTTTGCAAAGTAGTATCTGCTTAAAAAGCTTTAAAGAAAACTTTGTTCCTATGATCATATTCACAACTTCACATCACAGCTGTACTACCAACTACCAGAAATATTAATACCAAAATTAACTACTCTCATTTTTTTACCTAATCCTTCCCCAAATTTAAACTACGACTCAACAGATGAAAGGTCTGGTTTCCACATGCCCCTTAGATCTTACCTGGTAGACCCCAGCAGTGAAGGTAACCGTGGCACCCACCACGATGGCGTAGCAGCTTTTATCACATGCTCGCACCAGGCTGCTGTTCCCCTGAGCAACCAGTAGGGCGGCACTGGTGTTGTAATCACCACCGGTGACTACGACAGTATCAGATGTGTATCCGGCCGCCGCCAGTTCCCTTTCCACCACCTGGCCCACCAGCAGACACAGGACCCCGAATATCCCCACTGAGATGTGCCGGGACGTCCCCAGAAACGCATAGATGATGGCGGAGAAGAAGGAGGTGTAGAGGCCGTATATGGGTTCCTGCCCGGCCAATAGGGAGTAGGCTATGGACTGGGGGACCAATAGGATACCAACGATCACCCCCGACATGACGTCGCCCAGTATCCAGTCTCGGAGTTGGTAATGAGGCAGCCATTTTAGGATGGGGAAGAACCCGAGGAGTTTGGCCCGGGCTTTGTCCTTGGTGCACGAGCAGTGGTCGCGGATCTGGCGCGACGCAGAGGCTCTCCAAGACACCTCCTCGTCTTTCTTGATCCTGCGCAGAACGAGAGGGTGGTGAGGATCCTCTGTGGCCGACGGTTCTTCATCCAGAGTCATGGTCCGAGCCCTATACCTGGGGGCCATATTCATTACATATTAGGTTTGCCGCAAAGTTACATAATAATATTGAATGAAGTATTTGACAACTGCACTGGTATGGACCTTTTTGGATGCACAGAATTAAAAGAAAATCTAGGCTTTTAAATAACCCACACTTGATGTAAGGCTAAACCACTTATGTTTTTTTTAAAGAACTGTTTGCTAGAAACAAACCCACGGGTGAATGAATAATTCAAAATCTGTACAATTTAGAACACTGAAAGTTTCAAAGCACTACTTCCCCAACCCGTTTAAATATTTGAACATTAATACTTCAAAGATTACAATGAAAGGTGACATACAGCAAATACTTAATATAAATGATCTGAGTTTTTGTGTGTGTGTGTGTGTGTGTGTGTGCGTGCGTGCGTAAGCATTTCTTACAAATGATGGTATTTGTAAAAAATGCAGAACTTGGTGGGGGGGGGGGGGGGGGGGGAATTAACTTAAAATGACTCTTTTGTGGTTTTGTGTTGACCTTCCTATGGCCCTTCCACAGACTCATACAGGGAGGGGAATGAGACAGAGATAGAGACACAGAGACAGAGAGAGAATAAAAAAATATACATGGGCAACACGACAGTGCCACTTTGTCAACTGGGGTCTAGCTATCAAATTTGCTGCCATGGCACCTTTTTATAGATTACACTTGTCCATATGTTAGTTATGCATCTTCCAATACACATTGGGTTCTAGAAGTTACATTTACGACAATTATCATTATTACCATTATTATTAGTGGTATTATAAGTATCACTGCAACACAATTACACAAGTTATATTATTATGACTTTCATACAAACCTTATCATTGAGGCAAATTGAAAAGTGTTTGATAAATTACTTGGAAATGAGCCAAAACATTGATCGCGAGTGGATATTTCTGTTTTTTCGCCACGTGAGGTTCATTTGAACACGTCCTTATTTAAAGCACAAAAGTGATAGGCAGCATGAATACTAAATAAGGATAGGCTAGATAACCTATACAGAGACTGAACCATCTAGGTTCAAGAGATACAGAACAAACTCGTTTTCCGAGTCAAAAAGTGCCTTGGTAATGCACTAATCCATTGCTACTGGTAATGGTATGGAAACGTGTATAGGGTACGACTGATCCCCCCTTTTCAACCATAATTATATAGTAAAATAGGCTAGTATAAGTGTATTTTCTAGGTGAATGGAAAGATCCCAGTGAGTCACAAGAGACTGACTCTTGAAGGACTGAATGGGAACCTTTGTAAACAAGTTGTCAACGTGTATACCAGATGAGAGCAGGGCGAACAACTGGGAACTACACATTAAATTAAAAAATAAACAAAATTATTAAAAGGTTTACCTTTTCAGACGTTTTCAAATGTACTCACCCGAGCACTTACAGAAGTTTGAGCAGTAGTGTATCGTTGAGAACTCCTTTAAATTCCGCCTCGGATCTCTCTGGTCTTAAAGTGTGCGTAACGACGCGTCACGCAAAGACACGCCCACGTCACACTTGCCAACCCATGTATTACAACCAGATTATAACCGTACATAATAAGTGGAAACAACAAAAATGCACAGTCTTTGCAGTCATACATATTTAAACCTCATAAAATGTAGAGATTTTTTGAAAATAGAGATTGCAGCCTCACACCAGCGGGAACAAATTGACGTCAGTGTGTGATTTAGGATTTGGTTGTAGTCACTTGGATAAATCGCCAGAGGGCGCAGTAGGTGATCGCCCGTTGCTAGTGGGAAACTTCATGGGGGGTAAAACCACAACAGCCATATCCCTTACCCTGCTATTATAGCATGGGTACCTTCATATACCCCCCAGCTGAGGGATGCTCTGTGTGGGAACGAGAGCTAATATGTGTTGTTTCAAACAGAGATGGTGGAATACATTACACAGGAGTCTTTTAAATAACAAAACAAAATACACATGAGAATGAGAATGAGAAGGAAAAGATAGAATGAGATGGATAGATAGATGAGGAGGGATGTGGACTGAGAGAGTGAATCCATGTGTTAATGCCATACCTGCATGAGTGAGTTTGGCCTATAGCGGGTTAATCTCGTTTGTAATTGGATGCAAGCTTATGTCCACCCAGGGACCTCTCTCTAATCCATATTCTCTCTCTCTCAGACACCCCCAAATCTTCTCACACACAGCAGGGATTACAAGACACAGCACACACCTGCAGGTAGGTCTGCACATTGAAGTATATAATATCTATAACTTCAGATTGTTAGACATGATGTAGGCCTACTTTCAAACTGAACTAAAATATTTGGATTCGATTTGGAAGTAAGGACAAGCCAATATAAAAGCAAATCTATCCAGTTTCTAGGCTGCAGGGTCAGGTTGAAACAGATTTTTTTTGTTCTTGTATTTGGTTCATGTTTTCCGTCCAGTCATCCTACGAAAAATGTGGGAACTCTATTGTATTCATTAGTATTATTATGTTCCTGACTTTTTGGCTCCAAAAGTTATACAAATTGGCACCGAACCCGTAAAATGATAAGGCATCAAAAGATGGGCTAGAATAACACATAAATTGAGCTATAACAAGGCCTGGAAGTTCAGCATTTCAACAGGCTGCCATTTTCAGGAAGGTGCAATTTTTATGAAACTTGTTATACATGCAACTTTTAAATTGCAACCCACACGGTCAGACCATTTGGGCATAAAGCAATGGCTATAACTTGACCAAACACCCACACCCAACTGGTAAAAGCTGCAGGCACACATGTACCAGGTGACTGAGACTATATGGTGATGCATTCATAGCATTAAGGCCAAAAAACGGCAGAGATATATATTAGAAAGTGAAATAGATGCATATCGCCCATGGTTAAAGAGCTCCAACATTGCGTCAAAGACACGTAGGCTGGCTATATGGCTGCAAAGAGTATATTCCATAGTATAACCATGCCAAATTTCAAGTCTATATGTGAAAAAAATAGAAATTTGACACATTTGTTTGAAGTTGCTTTTCTGAACCGTGGCCTCTCTCCAATGCAGGCTGGGCCTTAAAGCAGTACACATGTAATTTTGCAAATGTCCATTTTGACAGTGGGCTTTGACACAGTATGCTTTAGAAACATAGTTGGTGATTGTTTTGATATGTTAACTTCCAGTAAACCAGCTTTGAAGGCATACCAATGCCATATTACCATACCGACCAAGCTCACCACGTACGGAAGACTTCTATTTCACAAAAGATACTCTAATTTTCTAGTGGTATTGCAACGGACTCATGACCATGGGGTCGTTGGTTCAAATCCAACCAAAACCAACCATTCTGTGAGACATGCCATGACATCAAATATGTTTGGAGTCACTCAGATAAGTAATATTACCAAAAAAATAATAGGTCTGCACATCCCCAATCTACAAGAACTAAACATCAAAGCCATCACATGTATCACTCATGCAATATCATAGGACATTACTCAACCACTCCAGCACTACTTCTCACTCCTACCCTCCGGTAGAGGTATAGAAGAATAAGATGCAAAAAAGCCAGTTTCAGCAGATGCCTAATCCCCTCAGCCATCCCATTACTCAACAAAGCAAAACCCAACAGATAAAGTATATAACATTGTATGTAACAATGTATGTATCCCCCTGTACCCCAACCCCAACATTTGTCATCAATGTCAAATGTATGAATGTCTTTTATGTATGTTCTTTATGTGCCTATGACGAGAAATTAAGATGAGACATGATGGAAGGAAGGGGACAACTAATAAAGTTGAAAAAAGTAAAATGTTTACCATCATGTATTCTTTAGGCCCCCACCATACTCGTCATACAGTAGAACCCCGTCATGGTTGCTTTCAAATATTCATTTTTTAATTTGTATTTGTTTCATACATTCTTCTGATCAGTCATGGTGGACGCAGCAAAAGCAGAGCAGTTTCTGGACGCCAACCCGGACTTTGCCAAACAGTACTACGACCAAAACTTCCGACCCAAGGTCATCTCCAACCTGCTGGACGGCGGGCGCCGCGTCGCAGTGGACCAGAAACAGTACCACGCGCTCAGCACAGTGGAGGAGAGCGAGATCATGTTCGACCTGATGCGCGACATCCAGGACAACATCCAGATGGAGAAGTCTGTGTTCAACCTGATGAAACACCTGTGCTTCATGATGAGGGCCGACCGCATGAGTCTCTTCATGTACCGCCAGCGGAACGGAGTCGCTGAGCTCGCCACAAGGTAGACCCTCTGGAACCCTTCAGGATGTTTAGAGACTAACCTTTTCATTAAGCTCTGAAGTGTACAGCATGAACAATCAGAGCCTGAATAATCAGGGTTATGTATGGTGACAGAGAATGTTCTGTCTTTAATATGCACGGCATTATAATGTCCTTCATCGTTGTTTAACAGGCTCATAGAAGGTTATTCATACTCTAAACGGCTAAAAGAAGACAGAACAAGCACAGACTGCTTCTTCTTGATCCAAAATGTTGAGCTTTCAGCTCAACATTTTTTTCAGCTTTCTTTCTTTAAACCTTCAGGATGTTAAGTGCAGGAAGCATGCTCGGAACTTGTTCTGTCTTGAAAACGTTAGGATGTTTAGAGTCTAAATTGTTCTTAATGCTCTGAAGTTTAGAGCATGAAGAAATGCTCTGAGCTTGTTATTTCCTCACCATACAGTTTAGAGTTAGTTAATCTTCGTCGTTAACGATTAACGACGAAGATTCTATGAGCACCTTCAGTTTGAATACTTTCAGATGTTCACAGCAGGAAGCATGCTCTGATATTGTTCTGTGTCTGAGCATTTCCTGTTGATCGGTATGAAACATTTAGAGCATAAAGTAGCTCCCTCAGCTCGTTAGGTCTTGAACGCTTCAGGATGTTTGGACTCTAAAAATCCTAAAGTGCTTCAAAGTGCTCGTGCTGAAACCTAACTTTAGAGCATAAAACATTTAGATCAGTCTTGATGTGAATATTGAACGCTATGACATTTTTAGTCAGAATATACAACCTTTAGACCATGTAGAACCTCCATGCAAACATGTACATCTCTCTCACAAATACACATGTAGTCCCGCACACACACACACAGGCACACATACACACACACGCACGCACGCACGCACGCAAGCACGCATGCATGACACTTTTGCAAAGCATTCACAAACAAAAAGTCACAGGCCACACATACTTTCACTTTTTGCCTTTCTCCCTCTCTCTCCTGTCACTAGATGTCTCTCTCTATTTCTCTCCTTCCCTTCTAGTTTTCTATCTGTCTATATCTGGTACACATGTTTAAGTTCACCATGTGATACAAATACACATCAATTATTAAGTATAAAACACGTAAAAAGGTAAAACGTAAAATGAATATCTTTCTTTAGAACAGTCAGTCCAGTAAAACAAGCAAAACATAGAAGCGTATCCACTAAGCTCGACCAACATGTTTTCTAACGCCAATAACTTTACGGTATAGCATCTCCTATATCAGTGGTTCAACTCCTGTCACCATGATAACTGAGTCCTAACCTGAATAAGTACTCCATGACTCTGTGCTGGCAGGTTGTTCAATGTGGGCAAGGACTCGACCCTGGAGGAGTGTCTGGTGCAGCCCGACAGTGAGATCGTCTACCCTCTGGACATCGGCATCGTGGGCCACGTCGCCACCACCAAGAAGATGACCAACATCCCAGACGTTACCCAGGTACGCACCACTGTGTGTGTGTGTGTGTGTGTGTGTGTGTGTGTGTGTGTTTGTGTGTGTATGTGTGTTTGTCTGTGTGTGTGTGTGTCACACTGTTTGTGAGTTTGTGTTTCTGCACGTGTGTGTGTGTGTATCTGTGTGTGTGTGTGTGTGTGTGTGTGTGTGTGTGTGTGTGTGTGTGTGTGTGTGTGTGTGTGCACTTTAAAGAGCTTTAGTAGCCTACTTTCTAGTATAAGTATGAATAAACAAGTAGGCCTACTGCATATATTTAGTACTGTATACCAGTGCTAGCATTAATAATGTGGGCCCATACAGTGATCGTCACTGTAGAAAATCTACTTAATGTATTATATGTATCTAGCCTGTATTAATAATGTATTGGTTTTCCAGTACATTGTAGTATCAAGTAGCCTTTGATATTAGCCTATTCGGTAGTATAAGTACTTACATTTAAGAACATTTGGGTAAAACCCTGGATCAGCTGTGTGGTGTCAATACTTAATAATAAATGATATACTAATGTAATCTGTCGACCGGGCGGCCTAGGCAGACGGTGTGTGGCCACCAGGAGGCAACATCCGACCAAAGACTGTAGCCTACTCGGAGCAATCTCATTATCCCTAAATACCTTTGACATTTAGGAATTAAACGTGTCCACATCATACACCGCACATCTGTCATGCTCCGCGGGGTGTTCACGTGAAGCGTTATAATTATGATTATGACCGCGTTCATGTTCATACTGGAGTATTTTACTGCAGAAGTGAGGATGGGTTTAGAAACGGTTCGGCATCTATTTCATCGCTTTGTTTTTGTGAGATTAGTCAACCACGAGCCACTGAAACAGAGTGCACAAACAAAAGAGTTTAGGATTAGAACACATATCATTCAGAAAGTCTAGTGCGAACTAATAAAAGCAGAAAGGGGAATGTGTCTTCTGGTATTTAAGTTCCAGTCTGCAGCAATGAGCAGGCTATCGTTCTTTATAATTGGTTGCCTTTATGATGCTTATGCAGTAAGTATAACTGTCACCACACACACGCACCGATTTACAACAGAAACGACCCACTATATAGGCTACCATCATCAGTCAGCCATGCTTGTGTGTGTGCGTGATTCTGCTGTCGCTGGGAGTTCGTGGGATTTGGGGATTACGCCATAGTGAGATTATTTCATTTAGAATCACGCCTTTTATAAATCGATGACGATGCCGATGATGAAGATGATGGCATTGTGTATATGTTAATGAAACAGTCGGGGGGAGTCCTATAAAAGAGCAAGTGAGCGATAGAGCGAGAGGAATGTAACAAGAGAGAGGTAAAGATAGCCTAAACAAAAATGCAGATAGAATGAAGTGAAGAGAGTGGCAAAAATGCTAGAAACAATGACAAAGAGAGAGAAAGAAAGATAGCTAAAGACAGAGCTAAAGAGAGTATAAAGAGATAGATTGACAGAGGTAAAGAGGGAGATACACAGAGATACACAGGTAAAGAGAGAGGTAGAGATAAACAAATACATACACAGGTAGAGAGACAAACAGGTAAAGATAATTAAAACATATATAGCGAGATAAAAAACGGATATTATACATATAAAGAAATGAATGGATAGAGAAAAAGAAAGCAATGGATAAAAACACATAAACAGAGGAACCGAGATATAATAAGAGAGAGAAAGAGTTAAATAATAAGAAATGAAGAGAGAGACAAAGAGAGATGGGCCGAGTAAAAGAGGGAGAGATACATAGAGGTATAAATAATAAGGGATATATAAATACCATAATAAGAGATGAAGATATATATATATATATATATATATATATATATATAAATACATAATAAGAGATGAAGAGAGATATATACAGTATTTATATATATATATAATAAAAGATGCAGAGAGAAAGAGATATAACAAGCGATGAAGACAGTGAGATATAAATGAGAGGAAGAGAGATACATACATATAATAAGAGATGAAGAGAGAGTTACAAATAATAATAGAGGAAGAGAGATATATATATAATAAAAGATGAGAAGAGCTGAAGAGAGCGAGAGAGGAATGAAGAGAGAGAAATACATATTGAGAGAAGGGAGAGAAATAGGGAGAGATATATAAGAATTGAGGAGAGAGATATATATAATAAGAGCTGAGGAGAGGGAGAGATATGATAATAGATGAAGAGAGAGGTACATCAAATAAGAGATGAAGAGAGAGGGAGATGTGTATTGTTATTCCATTCCGGGGGCAGGGCAGATGAAGCTGCTTAATCCACTCTGAATTAGAGCGATGGTGGATTACCTACAGAGGTCACACCAGAACCATTCCTAGCGACTCAGCAAAACCATGCTGTCCTTATCGGCTACGCAACCACAAGGCTAGTGTCCCTTGTCGTCTATAGCCGCGCCACACGTCCCCCCTCCCCACCCCGCCCCACCCCGCCCCACCCACGCACGGTCACACACAAGATGTGCACGATACAGACATGGCAGCGCTAAGCCCTGCACTGCTATGGCCAGATAGAGGATAAAGATTAGTTTGTCTTGTTTACTTGTTTAGACACAGGATGAATACCAATTTCAGGACTTCTTCGTGATGTATATTTATATTTACATTTGTGTATTTGTACATGGATGTGTATATATATATATTAACATTTATGTATGTATTTAGGTGTGTACAATTGTGATGTGTATATGAATGTGTGCGTGTCATGTGTGTATGCGTGTGTGTGTGTGTGGGGGTGGTGGTGGGGCGGTACACAGTATGTATACAGGCCTATATGTAGCCTATGCTTTCACCCACACAACTACAGAATCAAACACCTTTATGTGGGATTCTTTGCACAGCCACTATTCCCGCATCATCTACACATCAGCAGGAGAAACAAAGATAAACACAATGTCGTCCCGCTCACGGAACCACTGAGGTCTGCGGTCCCCTTCCAAGTATCGCCAAATGTTTCTCACATCTGTCTCCTTCTCCCCAGAATCCCCACTACAGTGAGTTTGTGGATACCCTGACAGAGTACCAGACCCGCAACCTGCTGGCCATCCCAATCATGAACGGTAAAGACATGGTGGCCGTCATGATGGCTGTCAATAAGCTGGACGGCCCGCACTTCGACACCAAGGACGAAGAGGTGATGTCATCCTTCAGACACAACCTAGTGTCACTTTGCTTCTCTTTCGGTTCACACTAGAGTCGAGCGATCGATCCCTATCTAGTCGGTTTCATTTTATTTTCAGGGTTAGGGTTAGACCCTGAGGTGAGTCGTTATGGCTGGTCCGGTTTAGTTAATTTTAGTTGGTTGAGTTCAATATAATGAAGCAGCTGCTTCTGATTCCATTTTATATAGAAATTATAATAATCCATTGCATTTATGCAGCACTTTTCAAAGCACTTTACATAGTGCGTGTTGGGGATACCACAACTCATTAAATGCTATTAGCTTCAACAGCAACAATAATGCATTTTCCTCTTCTTGCTCCTCATTGACTAATAGTTGTTTAAAAGATTTTTAATAGTTAATTAAGAATAATTGCCAGAAGCTTAAGTTCAGTGCCAGTGGGTGCTGAGATGGTGTGTCTTCTCAGCTGAATTCCTACAGAGGTTCCTTCCTACAGTGATGGAAACAGGGAATGAAAGGTGAACAGGCAGGCTGCACTTGGAGAATAGATAAGGGGTAGCCATAATCGGGGACGCTGTCTTAACATACTACTACCTACTCTGCTCAGAAATCTGGAATTGTCGCCACTTTGTTTCTTATTTTCCTTTTAAAATGTATTATATGTTTAATATGTCCCATAATGTTTTACTGTGTCTTCTCGATTCAAGGCACTAGCCTGCATTTTCTCCGATCTCTGGCATTCCCCAAGCATTTTCAAGCTATTTGTTTTGAAGTCCAAGTTTTTCCCACAAATTTTCCTCAACACCCTACGGTGATGGTTCACAAAAAGATAGAAAAACCTTTTTTTGACCCAAATACTAATTGAACGACAAGAAATATTGTACATGTTTTACCCAAATACTTATTGACAACAAGATAGTGGAGACGAGATTCAATGTGCGGGAAAACCGTTATTAAGATAACGGTTATCCCGTCCCCCATGTTTGAGTGCTGGTCATGCAGTGGCGAACACAGATCTCACAGCTACACGGATAGACAAAGGCAATATTCCCTTTCCCTTAACATAGATAAACATCTATAAAAGTTTGTATGCTCTGTATTGGCATTGACAGTATCAGTAAAGTGTGCTAAACCATCCTTTGTTGTCTTGTTGAATAATATAACCCATGCACACAACACACAACAACACGAGATAGAAACAAATCTGATTTAGACCAATTACTATTCAAATACCATGCTAAACCTAAACTTAAATTAAGGCATGAACCAAAGTGTTGTGGACGTTCTTGACTATAGTGTGTATTTTGGATGAATCGGCTTTGAAGTCATGTTAGACCTGTATCTCTTCCTCCTCCAGACCTTGAACAAGTACCTGAACTTTGCTAACCTGGTCCTCAGAGTGTTTCATCTCAGCTACCTGCACAACTGTGAGACCAGGAGAGGCCAGGTGAGGCTATCCTCTCGCCCTCTCTGTCCCCTTTGTTCTTGTTTTTATTTCTATGGCTGTCCTGTACTGTACTTGTCCTGCACCCAAATTGATATTGTATTACCACCATTCTCATACCAAAATGTAGTATAACTACATATGTTTTTAAACATAACGGCTCCACAGTCGACAAACTCTCCCAGGTAAGAAGTTCTGTCTATAGACTGTAGAAATTGCGATAAAAGAATGGAAGAGACAATTTCCCACCTTGACAAGCAACGGCAGGTCGTTCATTTTGTCATATAAAAACCGTTAAATTCATCATCGGTCATTGCGCCGACCGGCATATCAACACACAAGTGACGTGATCTTAAAGAGACAGTGTCCCTATAACACAACGAAAACATGTCAATAACACAGTATGGCCAATTATGTCTAAAGAGCACCCCATAAGACAGGGCTGCCCAATTTGGGGCCCGCGGGCCAAACTTGGCCCGCGCCTTACCCACTGTATATATTATTGTTTTCCGCCATCAGCGCTCGGAATCTGCGCTCGCTCTCATTGAATATTATTTATTGGGGCACTTCCATTCCTGACCCTAGAATAACATTGTGATACATTGATGGTAGGGTGGCGCTGTTGAGCTCCTATCCTGTTCAGCCGCCTCCCACATATTTGACTAAATATACCGAAAATTTAAATTTTGGCCCACGAGCCTCCCCACGATTGCATTTTGGCCCTGCACTGGGAAGAATTTGGGCCCCCTGCCATAAGACAACACTTTGTTGCTCAAATGTAATATTACCCACCTCCTTGAGTCTCCCGAAATGTCTTGCGATATTGATATCGCCCCCTCCCCCCTGCAGACTGTTTTAGTGGTTTTATTTTTCTTATGTTTTTCTGTGTATGCTATGTGTGACTGTAGGCTACTGCTGCCTGTCTTTGCCAGGACAACAGAAGAGATGTTTAATCTCAATGATGATTATTATTTTCAACTAACCAATAGTAGTTGCCTTGCATTTTAAAATGTCAATGCACTTTTCAGCCCTGAATAACAGTCAAAGCTATTTAATAATTGATTTGCATGCATAGTATACTACACTTTCCATTGAACAATGACCCCTGTTAATTACAACTAGAGGTCGCAACACATGCGCAAAAACTCTTTAATATATAAAGTCTCTATATAAGACTTTGCATATATATTGTCTCGAGGATGGATAGATGATTGTATTATTCAAGGTAAAGACTATAGTGATGGTCTGAGTGAGGTCCAAATAGATCCTCATCTAGGTTTGTATAAAAATGTATATATTTTAAACATTATGATATGTACGATAACTGGGGGGAAAGGGGATTCTGAACAAAATGTAGCTCATGGTTCCAAATGTTTGAAAACATGCGGCATACAATTCAAAAAATGCAATTCTGATTATTTCTTAAACAGAATATAGCCTACCCCGATTCTAGTCCCTCAAAACCCCAAACAAGCAAGAAAAAATGCCACAAGTAGTTTAACTACCAATCTAATCACCATATACAATCACTGGATGAAGATTATGGCAATTAAAGGCACATTTCTAACTAGAACTGTTAACAAAACACATTTTAAAACGTCTAAGTTTTCCACTGTGGACCATCATAGTTAGACTACATTTTGTTGTGAGAATGGGTTGCCTATCGTATCAGTTAAACCTAGCTGTGGTTTACCTAGCTAACCTCAACAGGTTAACCGTAATGTTGTCTACTCTATTCTACTCTACTCTGTTCTACTCAAATATGTTCTATTCTACTCCAATCTACTATATTCAAATCTACTGTACTCAACTTGTCTACTCAGCTACATCTAATCTTTTATTTTATACTCTACTCTACCTGTATGCTGCCCTACTCTATTTTATTCCAGGTGTTGCTGTGGTCCGCCAGCAAGGTGTTTGAGGAGCTGACTGACATCGAGAGACAGTTCCACAAAGCCCTCTATACGGTCCGCGCTTTTCTCAACTGTGACCGCTACTCTGTAGGACTACTGGACATGACCAAGACCAAGGTATGAGACGCCCTCTTCCTCATTCATGCCCTCATCCTCATCATCATTAAGAATCACTGCTATCGTTATTGTGCTCATGTTTAATAATTGTACTATGTATTAAAAATTATAGTAGTAAGTTATCTTTTATACATTATTCATACTATTATTATATTAGTATTATTGATGAGGAGGAGGGGGAGGAGGAGAAGAAGGAGGAACATGGGCTTGTTGACTTGTCTCTCTGTCTGTCAGCCACCCCTTTGTGGTGGGACAGCGACAATATTGACAGGAGTAGCACCTCCTGCTCCTTTGAGCAGATGTTTCTCCTCAACTCCTCCGGATCCTCGCCAATCTCTCCAGCTGGCTGGCTGATGACACATCACACTTCCCCCTCCGATAAACCACACTCACACACACAATCATGCATGCACACTCACACACCCCGATGTACACTGATACACGACAAACATTCATCATCACACTTTACCTCCTATAGCACCACAAACACTGCCACGGGATCTGTTACACCAGACAGACATCCTCTCTTTAAAACACTGAGTCTGATACCTTTTGGTGCATGTTCAGAATGATTTACAAGCTGTTTACATGGCAGTTCACAAATCAGGCAATCAGGCAATCAGGCAATCGGTTTAGTTGCTGGTGTGCATGTAAATGCACTGAGTAGTCACGTGTGTGTGCGTGTGTGTGCGTTTGTGTAGGAGTTCTTTGATCTGTGGCCGGTCTTGATGGGCGAGGTTCCACCGTATGATGGACCCAAGACACCAGATGGCAGGGTGAGCACAGTGAATGTAGAACTAATACTACAAATACTGCTACTACTACTAAGATTACTACTACTAATACTATGAGTACTATGATTGTTTTGTGACCAGGAAATTATCTTCTACAAAGTCATTGACTACATCCTCCACGGAAAAGAAGACATCAAAGTCATACCGTGAGTTACACTAACGGGGCGTTGCCTAGAAACCATGTCTAGCAACCACGCCTAGCAACCTAAACTAGTATCCATGTCAGGCAACTGTGTCAATCAACCATGCCTTTAGCAATGCTGCATCGCAAACCTTCCTAGCAACTGTCAACCCTGTCTAGCAACCCATTCCAACTGGTTACATTTCTGGACACTGGAAGGTTGTTCTAGGTCACACCGGGTAATCAATTATATTCGGTCTCTGTTGCTCTCTCTCGTCGGCGGAACAGTACTCCCAGAAGATCCCACAGATGCTTTCAGTAGTTTACTAGCCTCCCTTGTTCCAGCCTGCTCTGCCTTTCAACCCCAAGCACTCCTGCTCAACCATCCTCAGACTTGCTTATTTAAGAGAGGAAGTCCATGTAAGGCTTGGGGGTGGAGCCAGTGGGCTGCAAGTTATCTCACTTCAATAACCATACCCCTCACCTGCCCTGCTGTCTGCCACACACCCTCCCCCCCTAGCTCCGACCAGGAAGAAGGGGCCGTCCAGCTCCCTAGAGCATCCCTCCTAGGAAGGGCATCGGCATTCCCATTGGCTGCCCATGACCTGTGAAAAACAGAGAATGCAAAGGGTCGCAGCGATAGGAACCAGCGGGTGACCCGGTTGTTACTGTCCTTATTCAGCAACATCCTAAACAGTGGTGCATGATCAGTGACCAGGGTGAAGTAGCGTCCCAACAGATAGTACTTCAGGGTTTCTAGAGCCCCCTTGATGGCGAGACATATCTTTTCCCCCATAATACATATAAAGTATTTATACTTGGTGCTCTTCACCTCTTTGCAGTTGTGGCAAACCCCCACGCCTGTTTCAGATGGATCCATCTGCACCGCCATTGGTTTGGTAGAGTCTGGGATTTCCAGAACATGTCCCAAACACAAACCCTTTAGGTCCAGGCTTTCTCTGTCCCCTCGGTCCAAGTCACTTGGGCGGCCTGAAGGTCCCTGGTAAATCCGTCAGGGGGCCGGCTAGGGATGCAAAATGGGGAATAAACCTCAGATAGATGTACCCAGTAGCCAGTCCATCAACCTCTGGAGGGTGGGCCGTGGCTCGTCCAAGCCAAATGGCAGCTTCTTGTAGTGGATCAGCCCATCAGGAGTGGCAAAAGTGGTTTCATCCCTCACCTCTGGAGCCAAAGGCACTGCCAATAGCCCTCTCTCAGGTTGAGCATTCTGATATATCAAGCGGTACCCTAGCCGTTCTATCAGTTAAACTATTTGGGGCATGGGGTAGGCATCAAGGTTTGATATTTAATTTTGCTTCCTAAAATCATTAGAGAAGCGTATGGTGCTGTCAGGTTTCGCCACCAACACTATGGGGCTGCCCCACTCATTGTTTGATTCCTCGATGACCGCCGCTTCCAACATAGTCTTTGCCTTGGTCCTGACGGCATCTCTCCTGGCTTCTGGTAAAGGGTATGGTCTCAATTCCACCTTTTTGCCGGGCTCAGTGATAATGTGGTGCTGTCCCAGATTGGTGTGGCCTGGTTCACTGGAGAACATGTCCTGGTTCCGGTTGACCAACTCAGTCAGCTCCTGCCTCTGTGCGGGCCTAGGGGCACCTCAGCCAGCCCGGTTTCTGTGGCAGCCTTCTTTGGAGGAATAGAACAGAGTACATCAGAGGCATTCCATTTCTTTAATAGGTTCACATGGTCAATTTTGGTCTGGCGCCTATGGCCCAGCTGTTGGAGCCTATTAATAACTTCCCCCACCTTCGGAAGCACTTCGTACGGCCCTTTCCATCGGGCCAAAAAGTACACTCTGTTTTTGGGACCAAAACTTTATATGTGCGCTGGAAGTCTCGCAGCTGGGCCCCTCTGTTGTAAACCCGTGCTTGGGAATCCTGTATCTCCTTCATGTGTTCTCACACCAGGGGCCACAAGATGGTCATCCTGTCCCTCATGTCTCCCACATGTTCCAGTAGGTTCGATGGTGTGACGGTTGCTGCTCCCAGGCTTCTTTAGCCACGACCAGCAGCCCCTGGGTTGTCTCCTGTAGAGGAGTTCAATGGGGGAGTAGCCAGTTGATGCTTTGGGCACTTCTCAGATCGAATTCTGTTAATATTTTGTCAGGGATACCTAACCCAGAGAACAAGAGGACTAACTCCAGGCCATGGTGTGCAGGGGAATGGCCTCGGTGTACATAGTGGCATAATCCAGTATCACCAGGATGAATTGGTGCCCTTGGCTGCTCTTGGGTAGGGGTCCCACCGGTTCCATAGCGATCCTGCTAAAAGGAGGGGAACAGGTGGGGGAACTATGAGGCAGCGGAAATGTGGTTTTGGCGCCACATTCCATCACATTCCATCGGAATGGGTCACCCATACTTGCTTCACCTGCCTCCTGTCTTGCGTCCCCCGAGTCACTCTCTGAGAGATGATCTGTTGATCCCTGTGGTTCCACCTCGTGTAAGCAATTCAGGCTACATTCCTATCGGCCCTCCTCTACTCCGGCGTCCTCCTTCCTTCGGGTTCCCTCAGTTTCTCCCTTTAATAACCATTCCCCTTACCCCTACCTGCCGTTTTCCAAAATAAATAAATATCTACAGGAAAATACAAACATATACAAGTGGTTCACTTGAAATCAGCTGGTTCTGGATCACATGACAACAGTGGATCAAATCATAATCAGACATTGGTCCACTACGAGCCAATCAAACGTCTCTTTCTAATGTTGTTTAATACCATGTAAGATGATCTTTGTTGTGATTGGCTGTTGCAGGACTCCCACACCAGACCACTGGGCCTTGATCAGCGGCCTGCCCACCTACGTAGCAGAGAACGGACTGGTCAGTCTCACACACACACAAACACACAAACACACCAAATACACACACACAAACATACAAACACACTCACCCACATACTCCAGTAATAGATGTGTGCTATTAGTCTGTTTATAGTACACATGTGTTGGGAGCGCACGTATGTGTGTCATTGCCAGCCATGGACGCGGATCCTAAAATGGCGTAAAAACCCTGGTAGAAGTCCTTCGGTTGGAGGTCAGGACACAGGGCAGCTTGATAATGGAGTTACCCAATGTTCAGCTCACAGCCTACAGGGGTACAATACCTGTTAGCATCCCTCTCTCTGGCTCTCTCTTTAATGAACTGCCAACACTGTACACTGCTCCAGGTATCTCCAGGTATCCTCTTTGTCTAATCAATTATCGTATAGATCATGAGCGGTTGATTTTTCACTCCTCTGCAGCAGGTTCCATTGCTTGCCGTTTATGATGTGTAACCACTTGAGCTAAAGAGATGGAGAAAAATCGACCTCAAGTCTTCATTAGGAATTCAAAGAAAATCTTGATTTTCTACACCTCAGCTCTCTGTCACCTCACCTCAACAGAGGAGGGCTTGTGTATCGATGGAAAACATGAAGATAAAAGAAAAAAAAACCTCTTCAAATCAACCGACGAGAGCCCATTGGGCCCTCAACAATTAATTTATTCATAATATAAACAACTTTTTATTCAAACCGAGAGTGGATACGAGAGGCAAATGGGTGCTAAAGAAGTTAACGGATCAAAATGTCTGTTTGATTATAAGGGATTATTAGTGTTTATTAGGGAATAAACACTTGCAGCTGTTGAAATTGACACATGAGAATTAAGTGAGTAAGTGGAATAGAACCAAATAAGATGTGCGTTTATCTCAGCATCCAAAATATGTCTCAAATGAACTGATAACTGAGATTGATTATTAATTTATAAATGACCTCTCAATCTTATTTTTGGAACATTTAAAACTGTGCTGTCTACACAGACTGACATTAAATGGCATCAGGGCACTGTATACCAGTGGTTCCTGACC
>NC_136943.1:13568166-13600666 GCF_949987615.1 Pollachius pollachius | reverse complement strand
AACTAGATTAGACCCATATAAGGTCCAGAGCGGTGAGGGATGGGTTGATCAGATAGATAACTATTTTGATTACACTTTGGTCACATATGTCATTTATGAATAGATTGGTAGAGAGGTATTTATGTGGGTTCCAATTGTTCTTTATTTCTGCCCAATGAGTGTGTGTGTGGGTTAACTGTATTAATGTTTAAGCGTGTTTGTGTGCGTGTGTGTGGGCTTGTATTTGTGTGTGTGTGTGTGTGTGTGTGTGTATGTGTGTGTGTGTATGTGTGTGTGTGTGTGTGCGTGTGTGTGTGTGTGTGTGTGTGTGTGTGTGCGTATGTGTGTGTGTGTGTGTGTGTGTGTGTGTGTGCATGTGTGCGTGTGCGCGCGTGTGTGTGTGTGTGTGTGTGTGTGTGTGTGTGTGTGTGTGTGTGTGTGTGCGTATGTGTGTGTGTGTGTGTGTGTGTGTGTGTGTGTGTGTGTGTGTGTGTGTGTGTGTGTGTGTGTGTGTGTGTGTGTGCGTGTGCGCGCGCGCGCGTGTGTGTGTGTGTGTGTGTGTGTGTGTGTGTGTGTGTATGTAGGTGCTGGTGCGCTTCATGTACTCCCTCAGTAAGGGATACCGGAGTATCACCTACCACAACTGGAGACACGGCTTCAACGTGGGACAGACCATGTTTACCCTGCTGATGGTGAGACAGACAGACAGACAGACAGACAGACCAACCGACCATGTTTACCCTGCTGATGGTGAGACAGACAGACAGACAGACAGACAGACAGACAGACAGACAGACAGACAGACAGACAGACAGACAGACCAACCAACCATGTTTAACCTGCTGATGGTGAGTCAGATAGACAGACAGACAGACCAACCGACCATGTCTACCCTGCTGATGCTGAGACAGACAGACAGACAGACAGACAGAGTATTTTTACCCTGCTAGTGGTGAGACAGACAGAAAGACAGACCATCATTTTTTTACTGCTGATAGTGAGACAGACTGATGTTCACCCAGTTGATGTGAGACAGGTAGACAGATCTGAGGAATTCCCTGGCACAGTCCCTCTCTGGTTATCTCATGGTGTTTTCGCTTTTTCCCAGTTCCAAAGATGATCCCTCCAATCCCCCTTCCCCCCACTCATTCTCCTCTTCCTCCTCTTCCTTATCGGTTCTGTAATCACCTCTCCTCACGTCCATTAGTATGCTTCATTGGTTCTAATGAGACTCACGCACGCACGCACGTATGCATTGCACACACACAGCTAGTCTGTGATTGGTGGTATACATCGTGTTATATGTGTGCTTTACATTAATGTCTATACTGCGGCTGTGTCTGTCTTTGTGTGTGTGTGTGTGTGTGTCTGTGTGTGTGTGTGTGTGTGGGACTGGTATGTGTGTGTGTGTGTGTGTGTGTGTGTGTGTGTGTGTGTGTGTGTGTGTGTGTGTGTGTGTGTGTGTGTGTGTGTGTGTGTGTTCAGACAGGAGACCTGAAGCGTTACTACACAGACCTGGAGTGCATGGCGATGGTGACTGCTGGCTTCTGCCACGACATTGACCACCGCGGAACAAACAACCTCTACCAGATGAAGTAAGTCTAGAATCAAACCTATCCCAGATTAGGTTAGACTAGAACCCAACCTATTAGATAAAGTAAGACTAGAAATGTACCTCTATCTGATGAAGTAAGACTAGAAACGTACTTCGATAGAAACATGCCTCGATAGAACTGTACCCCTACCTGATGGATGAAGTAAGACTAGAATCTTACCTCTACCTGATGAAGTAGGCTAGAATCTAAGCTCTACCTGATGAAGTTAGACTAGAATCTAACCTCTACCTGATGAAGTAAGACTAGAATCGTATCTCTACCTGATGAAGTAGGCTAGAATCGTACCTCTACCTGATGAAGTAAGACTAGAATCTAAGCTCTACCTGATGAAGTTAGACTAGAATCTAACCTCTACCTGATGAAGTAAGACTAGAACCAACTCCCTCTACCAGGTGAAAATAAGATAATAACCTAACCTCTAACGGATGCAGTAAGACTAGACCCTAGTACTACCAGATCAATTCAGACTCGACCATAACCTCTACCAGATGAAGTAAGACTAAAAACCAACCACCTCTACCAGACAAAGAACGAGCAACTGTCCTTGAAAGACGGAAACAACCACCTTTGTAAAGTAAGGAAATAATCACAATATCTTGCTTGATTAAGTTAGAATAGAACAAACCCCTCCCATAGCCGTCAAGCAAACAACTGATGACGTGAAACTAGTGCCTAGAAGGAACATCCTCTGCCAGCCCTACTTTGAACAGTGCCATCACCGTGCCTTACACTGAAACGTGGCCGTTGAACATGGGTTGATTGGTGGTGGAGCACCAGGCTTGTCTTGTATTATCCACAGGATACATGTATCAGAGGTTCATATCCTGGTAAAAGGTTTACTAACAGGCTTAATGAGGTGGAGATTATCTGACCAGAACCAAGGGTTATTGATCGATCCTCCTCTGCGCTTCTACCTGTTGATTGATTAGAGGATTGGATTCTACATTTGCTGAGGACAGGGTAGGCCACGCCCACCTGGGGATAACCTGCATGATTTACCTCCCTGTTGCTTCCCACTGTGTGTGTGTGTGTGTGTGTGTGTGTGTGTGTGTGTGTGTGCGTGCGTGCGTGCGTGCGTGTGTGTGTGTGTGTGTGTGTTTTGAAAGGTCTGGCAACCCTCTCGCTAAGCTTCATGGAACTTCCATCTTGGAAAGACACCATCTGGACACTGGCAAGACCCTGCTGCGAGATGAAGTGAGTGTTCACACACACACACACACACACACACACACACACACACACAAAGACACACACACACACAAACACACACACACACACACACACACACACACACACACACACACACACACACAGACAAACACATATTCGTTCAGAAACACATGAACACAGGCATACACACAGACATACACACACACTAACAAAGTATGTAATTATCGTTCCAGGGGGTGCTTTTAGTTATGGCTTTAGGTATAAGGTATGACATCAACCTGCTCAAAAACATTGGTAGAATATTCAGCATTTTTTGTGTCACGCACTAAGTGATTTAGTTCCCAATCAAAGAAAACAAAGAAACAAATAAACATGTTTTAACTTCCTCCTCACGGGTATGTCAACTCCCTGTTTGTGATCGTTTCACCAAACAGTTTAGATCTGTTTCAACTTCCGATTTATCTTGTGTTTCCATTTCCGGTTTAGCTCTGATCAACATCCTGTATACATCTGTTTCAACTGCTTGGTTGAGTCTGTTTTATCCTTGATTCGACTACGTGTCCCTGTTGTGTGTTTCAGACACTGAACATCTACCAGAACCTGAACCGGCGTCAGCACGACCTGGTCATCCACCTGATGGACATCGCCATCATCGCCACTGACCTGGCGCTCTACTTCAAGTCAGTGCCTCACCACGCAAGCTCACATTTACTTTTACTTTTAGAGCTTTCAGCAGACACTTTAATCCAAAGCGATTTACAACGGTTAATACACGCATTGACATCCTGAAAGCGGAGTCAACCATGCAAGGTGACAACTAGCTCATCAGGAGCACTTAGGGTGAGTGTCGTGCTCAGGGACACATCGACACGCTAGGAGGACCCTGGAATCAAACTAGCAACCTTCCGGTTACAAGTCAACCTCCTGAGCTAAGCCGACCCCAAACTCATGTTTCTAACCATCCAACAAGCTACTGTTAATCTGCTCCGTCTGTTCATCAATAAATCTATTAAATCAATGGACACCTAATGGAATGAGAAATCCTCTCACAACAAAATAGGAGCCCTTTTATTAATTGATACAAACAAATCCCTCATGAATAATTGCCATCATTGCTTAAAACTTTTCTTAGGCCGATCAGTGTCATCATCAATTCATTAAATCTGTGCCATAATAAGGAATGCACTTGTCCTTGGATCACAATTTTCATCGCTCCAAAGTGATGTCCTTTAATGGGTGAATAATGCAATCCCCTCACCTGATCCTTCAGGCAAATCCCATCTGTCCCTTTCTCTCTCAATCCATCTATCGCTATAATTCATACATCACCATCGCTCCATCTTCCAGCTCTTTACTATCCATCCCTTTACCTGCTGCTGTTAGAAAAACCTACTGTTTACCCATCAGAAAAAGTATCATGCCATAGAAACGACGGGTCAATTAGCAAACTGATAGAAAGAGGCAGAAACAGAAATGTCAGGAAGAGTTTTTTGCTACAGGGAGCACTACTAGGAAATTGTTTGAGCTACAAGAAGTAGGCTTTTACCAGGAAGTGTGTTTGTGTGGCAGGAAGTGCTACCAAGAAGTGTGTTTTTTTTTTACAGGAACTATAATGAAGAAGGGTTTTGTGCTACAGGAAATACTACACGGAATGGTGTTTGTGTTACAGTACGTGCTATGAGGAAGTGTGTTTGTGTGTTTGCTGTGCAGGAAGAGGACTATGTTCCAGAAGATCGTGGATCAGTCCAAAACCTACGAGAACTGGAACGACTGGACCAAGTACATGATGCTAGAGACCACACGCAAGGAGATTGTCATGTAAGATCATGCACACAGACACACATGCAGACACAGATGCAGACCAACACACACACACACACACACACACACACACACACACACACACACACACACACACACACAGACACACACACACACACACACACACACACACACACACATACAGACAAACGCACATATTCGTTCAGAAACACATGAACACAGGCATACACACAGACATACACAAACACTAACAAAGTATGTAATTATCATTCCAGGGGGTACTTTTAGTTATGGCTTTAGGTATAAGGTATGACATCAACCTGCTCAAAAACAATGGTAGAATATTCAGCATTTTTTGTGTCACGCACTTAGTGATTTAGTTCCCAATCAAAGAAAACAAAGAAACAAATACACACACACACACACACAAAAAAAACAGACATGCACGCACACATTGTACAATCTACAAAAACCTACAAAAGGTCCTCAGACCCACTGTTCTGCTTCATCTCCTCAGGGCAATGATGATGACAGCGTGTGACTTGTCTGCCATTGCTAAACCCTGGGAGATCCAGAGCAAGGTACACCGTGATGAGGGGTGGGGGGATGAATATGGTGTCTCTGTCGTGTGTGAGTGTCTGTGTGTGTGTGTGTCTGTCTGTTTGTGTCTGTGTGAGTGCGTGTGCATATATGTGTGTGTTTGCGTGTCTTAGTGTGCTTTCACACCTGAGCTGTTTTTTCCATTCCATTCGTACCCTGGAGTGCTTCCCTCAATAGCTAGGTTTGTTTGGGGAGGTGTGAATGCTCCTTCGAACTCTGGAGCAGACCAAACAAACAAACTCTGGTCTGCCTGAAAACAGGGCTACAACCCAACTATAGGATGCTAACCAAAAAGTTATGGATTGTGGGTTGAATGTACGCATTTTCCACAAACTGGACATAATAAACATAATAAACGTATGGTCGGACAACTAATATAAAGCAATTGCTTGTGGTCACTTAGAAAAACTATTTTTGGAAATGGGGTTATTTTTAATTTGTAACACCGAAGCAAAATGAAAAGAACTCAGACAACACATAGTTGCTTTTGCTCCGTTATTATTGTCCGCAACCAGGAAATGCAATGAGTTTCCCTCTAATTATCTGTCCAATAGAATGGGAAACCCGGTCAACAGCCTAACATGATGCATTGTTTGGATTGCTTGACCGTGTCCTGTGTGAGCGCTAACTTAACAAAATTCTGTTTATGTGTATGTATAAAGATGTTTGTATAAAGGTAATAAAAGACACACAAAACACATAGGAGATTATCGTGTGGGATCACACACAAACACACACACATATACACACAAAACACACAAACACGCATTTGTGTATTTGTTTATGTGTTCTGTGTTTGTGTGGGTTGTGTTTATGGGCTCCTTGTATACATCCCAACATGTTCCAACAACCCACTGTGATTTTCCTATTTCAAAGACACACACACACACACACACACACACACACACACACACACACACACACACTGCATCATATGATGTATAAGGGCAGAATGGAGAGAAAGACACTTTAGAGGCACTAGTCATTCTCTTGACTGCTTCTGCGCAGCCTGTCCATCACAGCTACAAGCTCCTCACCACCTCCTCCTCCTATCCACTACCAATTCCTCTACCATCACCTCCGCTCCATCACCTCCCAAGTGGGCACCTGCTCCCAACATCTCCTCTAAACCCTTAAACCTCCTCCCCACATCGCCTCCTAACATCTTCTCCCACCACGCCACCCCTACATCACCTCCTCCACGCCCTGCCCCCTCCTCCATCCCCTGCCCCCTCCCGCATCCCCTCCCATCGCCATGGTCACCTCCGCTTCCTCCCAGCACGCCTTCCCGCATCTGCTACCAATACCCTGTCTTCCCCATGACTTTCTACCCCCAGCAATGTCCTCCATCACCTCCTCACCAACCAGGAGCACCATCTACTCATGATCACCTCCTCCCCATTACCACACCCTAACACCATCTCCCCCTCAACCCTCCATCTCCATTCCATCGTCTCCTCCCCATTACCTCCCAGCAGCCACAAATCCCTTTCCATTCCCTCCCTCTCCTCTCCGCGGTGGCCCGCTGGAATAGGGAACATGTTGGACTGTTTAGCCAGCCACCGCTATAATTCATATTTACGTCATTCCTTTATGCCCCTGTTTACCCAGAGAGACGGCCCGAGTGTGTATATACATGCATATCACTAACAGCCCTGCTTGGCATCCACACTCCGACACTCATACACACACACACACACACACACACACACGCACACACACAAACTCTCATGGCCATGTAGAGGTTGTGTGTATGTGGTATTAAGGTGGAACTACCAGTGAAATGGATATTTTTCGTTTAGTCGATGAGGGACGGAATATGTAATGGCGGAGCAGCATTGTGTTATAGAATACAAATAACCAGACTAAAATACAAATAGCAAAAAAAAGAAAATGACTAGCATAAAAGTACAGCCTGTATATTCAGGACGATGTTACCCTTTAAATAAAAATGAAATGCAAATTGTTTAAAATACTGTAAATAGACAGTACTTAGGCCTATATAACTTTAATGACAGCATTTTACTGGCAATGCATAACATCTTAGAAGAGCAACTATGACTCAGGCTGGTGACTACATGCTGTCAGGACAACTGTCCTGCTGGGATAGTTCTTCTTAAAGTAAACTGTAACTTTATAGGCAACTTTTCAGCCCAAAGAACTCCGGCAGTCACTTTTGAACATTTCCATTTATTTATACACAGAGAAGATCCTGAAAAACCGTGATGCCAATCCAATGTCCCGCCCCCATACACAGGACACTGTGCATCAAAGTACAAGATGTGCCCACATTCATCCCGACCGGAACCAGAGGATTTACGCGTCGCCACACACACGTCACTCGCTTCACGGCATCAGCCATATTTTAATCTACTCCAGTGCGGGTGTCATTGGGAGACAGACTGTAGGAGTAGGAGGATGACACAGGAAGCGGTGAATCATCGTGCCAGCGCATGACTCAGGTGGTCACCCCCTTCCTTCTCCTCCTCATCCTCATAATCCGTCAACGCAGTCCCCCCACCCCAAAGGATCCAATTGCCAAATACAACCTGGCTGATCAAAAAGGAGCCCTTACCACACCTGTTCGACACCCTGACCCCCCCCCTCCTGGGGGGCTTTTACTGGGGGCTTTTACTGTCTTATGGATAGTCGGGATGCATTATTTATATATCTGTATTCTTCACCCAAGCGCCTATCAGGTTGTTCGCATCAGAGTATGACATTCCAGGACTACAAATGTAAAGTCTTACACACGCGGGCGGACTACTAATCTGTGATGTTAGAGATAGCCACATGCACAGGGAGCAGAGATGTTGTTGTATTTTGATTTCTTAATCTTCACTCGTATCCTGTCTTTCTTAACCTGTACCTGGGAAATGGTGTTGTGATAGTTCTGAATATTTATACAACATAAATATATCCAAAATAACGTATTTTGGATATTATTATTTTGGAAAATATTAATTGGTGCATTTGCACATAATTACGAGACAATGAATATAAAAAAATAATCCCAAAATGCACGCAATACGCTTCTGTCCATTTTTGATCGGAGGGCAAGCAAGTGTACATTCCCCAAGACATCACTGTCAAAAATGCAATTTAATTAAGTCTGTTTTTCCAACCGCTCTCCCACTCCCCCACTACAGGTGGCGCTGTCCGTGGCTGCAGAGTTCTGGGAGCAGGGAGATCTGGAGAGAACCGTTCTGGAACAGAATCCCATTGTAAGGCACAGACACACGCACAAACACAACCACACACAAACACACAAACACACCTTCTGGGTAGAGAGAGAGAAAGAGCGAGAGAGAGAGCGAAGAGAGAGAGCGAGAGCGAGAGAGAGAGAGAGAGAGAGAGAGAGAGAGAGAGAGAGAGAGAGAGAGAGATACTAATAAAGAGTGATAGAGAGGGATATGTTTAGAGAACAGCTTCTACAGAGCAATAGAGAGGTGAAGATTGATTGACAGAGGGATGAGTGTATAGAGATAGGTAGAGTGATAGGAGAGATAGGGAAATAAGGATGTGGTGTAGAATGATGGAGATGGCGATAGAGCGTTGGGGAAGGGTGCCCAGAGAGAGATCGAGGTGTCAAATCCTCACCAGAACTAGAGAGGTGTGGAAAGAAGGAGATATAGAGAGGGGTAGGTAAAAGGTGTATAGACAGATGGATAGAGAGATAGAGAGGAATGGAGAGAGATGAGATAGCTTCGGTATGGGGGATAGAGCCAAAGAGGCATAGCAAGATAGATTGAGATCGATATAAAAAGATTGATTTCATCTACACAAATGTGTAGATGAATCTGAAGTACTGCATCGAACGAGTAAAATCAACCCGAGTCCCACTGTGTGCCTGTGTGATTGTGTTTGTATGTGTGTGTGTGTGTGTGGGGGGGGGGGGGGGGGGGGAAGTAAATCAACAAAACGTGATGCAAAAGGAGAAAGAGAGATTGGGAGATGGCTTAATAGAAATCATTGAGAGGGGGAATTATCAACGACCAAGACACAATAGGAGAAGGATCCACAGGGAATGAGGAGAGGAAGAGAGACTAAAGAGAGAAATGTGTGTGTTATGCTGGTAGTGTGTGATGGTGTGCACTGGTTCAGAAAGAACAAGCACAGTGGGCCAGGGGCAGAGCCACAATGTCCCTGCACACATACTCACTCTCTTTTTCTCTCTGTCTCTTACCGGTTCTATGTTTCTCTTCCCTCACTCCAGCCCTTCTTCTCTCTCTTCCTCCCTCGCTTTGCCCCCCCGGGCCTCAGTCTATTAAGATTCATGTCCACAATGAAAGGGACCAGTATATGGTCAAAATAATGAATGACGTGAAGGGGGGAAAACAGTGAAAAGAGTTTGCTTTGCACTACTGTCGTTTAGAATTGGGAGCAATTATCCTGCAACTGCATCCAACGTGAGTTGTCCAAATTCGCAAAGTTCAGAATGCATTCCCTTAAAGGCTGGCATGAGTCACCCATGAGTGTCTGTGTGTGTGCGCATGTGTTTGTGTGTGTGTGAGGGCATGTTTGTGTGTGTGAGAGATCGAGAGAGAAAGAGGGAGAGATGTGCATGCAAGGTGTGTGTGTGTGTGTGTGTGTGTGTGTGTGTGTGTGTGTGTGTGTGTGTGTGTGTATGTGTGTGTGTATGTGTGTGTGTGTGTGTGTGTGTGTGTGTGTGTGTGTGTGTGTGTGTGTGTGTATGTGTGTTTGTGTTTGCGTTAGTTGATATTTAATGGACGCGAACAGTGCAACACTAATTGAAGGTTGGTTTATTCGTTGATGTTTTCCACCGGCATGTAATTGGCTATTCCATTGAGTTCAGAGGTCACAGGTCATAGGTCAAGGCCTAGCCGACAGCCTCTCTGAAGCAGGGGGGTGGACGGGGGGATGTTATCATCAGCATTAATTCAAGAATAAATGGGAATTTAACTAATTGACAGAGACTTCTGATTGGTCAAAAAAGTAGATGGACACATGATGTGACATGCAATGGTTTTTACCATCTGATGCTCTGCTGGCCACGGTTTTGTTCATAAAACACAATTTATAATGTCTTGTTATATAATCACTTTTAGCTCCTGGTTTCACTCTTTCACTCCTTTTTCTTTCCTTTCCTCTCTTCTCATCTCTCCTTCCTTTCTCTCCCTTCTCCTCCCTTCCCTATCTTCCTATCTCTCCCTTTCTAGCCCATGATGGACAGGACCAAGTCTGCAGATCTTCCTAAAATGCAGTGTGGCTTCATCGACTTTGTCTGTGCATTCGTCTACAAGGTGAGTCTCTGACAAAAACCACATCGACAACAATAACCCAACATGCCTGCTCTGCTCTCAACCCTTCCCCCTTACACCCATGCACACCTTCAACACAGGGGTCAGTGCTAGGACCGGTCGAATGCAAGAGTCTCAAACTGGTGGCTGATAGTATTTATTATTTAATGGGTTTCTCAGACCAGTGGGTAGATCAATCACCCCAAATGGAGTTGTAAATGTTCCACACTGGTGGTACAAGGAATCAATGGTCCCATCCTAGGACTAAATGTTCACATGCACTCATTGGTGGTCCATGGTACCAACGGTACCATCAGTGGGTCCCACACACTTCCTGGATCTGTGATCCAAACATCCTGTGTTTACAGTTCAGTCTGAAACATCTGCATTTGAAAGCCATCCTGAGATGAGACCATACGGATATCATCAGAACTTGAAATACAGTGCCCCTCCAGCCACACTTGCCATCAAGGAAGCTGACAAGCTAAATGTGGCAACGGAGGAGACATTCCCAGGGGAGCCTCTATGATAAATGTGGAGCATGTGCATTGGTGCAGAGTACTCAAGCACATCTACCACCTGAGCCGGAGTATTTAGAGGGTCCCTGTGCTGTGGATGAGATCCTGCTTTGTTCCTGTACCAAAGAAGGTGTGCTCTAGTGCCTTCAAAGACCAAAAGACTAACCCAACTTGATGAAGTCCCTTTAGAGACTTGGTTCTGGTACACTTAGTGCCCCTGGTTAAACCATCACTTGACCTCAGTTTGCCTAGCAGCCCAAGGCGGGGGTGAATGATGCCATCATCTTCCTGCTTCACCTGGACAGGCCTTGTAGCACTGTGAGAGTCAAGTTATTTGATTTCTAAAGCGTGTTCAACAACATCTAGCCTGTCCTGCTAGCAAGCAAGCTGACAGCCACGCCGGCAGACGCTCCCCTGATGTCATGGATTGTGCACTACCTGAAAGGTCGGCCACAGTATGTTCGGGCTGCGTGTCTGGCCCTTTGGCGGCAACATAGGGGCCCCGCAAGGGGAGGGTCCTGACACCTTCTCCGTTTACCCCGTTCAACTCGGATTATACTTACTCCATGTCCGGCTTCCTGCAAATTCTCAGACTACTCTGCAATTGTGGGCTGCAACAGAAAGGGAAAGGATGAGTACAGAGGCGTTTCGGACTCCTTTGTAGAGTGATGTTGACTGAACCACCTTCAGATGATTACCGTCAAGACCAAGGACTTGCTGGCGGACTTCAGAAGGAGGGAAAACCCCTTACACCTGTCTCCATCCAGGGGATGGATGTGGCAGTCTGTGGTAGCCACTGCAATTTTCTTTGCCATAGTGTGCTGGGCCAGCAGGGTGAGTTCCATCAATGCCAGCAGAATCGATGAGCTCAGGGAGGAGGACGCATCGTGGACAATGACTCTCAACCTCATCACAATGCGCTGGGGGAGCACCTTAAGACATCTTCAGATACCCCAACGACGTTCCACAGAGCGCCAAAGAAAATCCTTTCTCCCAGTGGCAATCCAGCTACCCAGTCCATCTACTACCTCAGACAGAGAGGCCGAGAAGGAAGCAGGGTGCTGAGGTGGTTCCAGCCATTTCACCACTGTTCTGTTACGCCTCTCTGGATCACTATCTTTCAGTGGATTTCTGATGCTCTCATTTACAGCTCTCTTTCATGTGTGATACCATGTAATAATGTCATATTAATGTTAATAATGTACTGTTAATGCAAAATCCCACTGTGCAATAACAGGGAAACTATGTGAAATATCATGGACATAACCACTGAAACTGTTTTTCTAACATTATACATTGCTTGTACTTCTGATCAAACATCTCTGTGATCTTACCATTAACCTTGGACATGATGTTTGAACCTGATATTTGGACATTGTATCTTTGGATTTTCTTCTTACTGTAGCTGTTAGTTTGGGCCTTCTGTAATTTGGAATCCTTTAAGATAAAACAAGCAATATCCTATCTTATGTTTCAGGAGTTCAGCCGCTTCCACGTTGAAATCACTCCCATGCTGGAGCGCCTGCTGAACAACAGGAAGGAGTGGAACGCCCTGAAGGAGGTGCACGAGGCCAAGTTGGCCGCCATAGAGGAGGCCAACAAGGCCAAGGAGGAGGAGGCCCAGAAAGGGTCTGCCGCCAAGCAAGGTGGGTAGCAGCTTTACTGCTTACTATTTAGTCATTCAGAACAATGTTTCATTAACCCTTTGGTCTAGTACTCATACTTCATCAACACCATCAAACCAGAAATGTTTACCTTTAACCTAATATTATACAATTATCATTTATTATCACAGTTAATATTAGTGGCCTTAGGGATGTTTGAAATGTGAGAAACTGCTGGATACGACTGCTGGATACCACTTATATAAATATTGTATTTATCAAATTCAACAAAAGAATTTTATGTTTTGTTTGATTGTTGGTATAATGCTCTAGGCTCAATCCAGCAGGTTGGATGTTGGGTTAGCAAGAGTTAAGCTACACACACATATGTAAATACAAACTCACAAGTAAATATTTACTAATATTACAATTTAGTCACAAATCGACTTACAGTTGAACTATTTTTAGATTAATTTCATTAATTTGCAGGCAGAAGTTTTGGATTCTTGCTCAAGGATGCAGGAGGTAGACTTGGGTTTGAACCCAGAACCTTTCCCATGAAGTCAAACCCCCTAACCGCTACTTTATCCTGCCCCCTTGCAGATATACAGTACACTCCATCATATAGACGTTCAGATAGAAATATGCAACTGTGCAGTGGTTCCTAATGTATCAATGTACCTTTTTTTCATCGTCTTACTTTCTTTATCAGGTTTACTTCCTTTCTTTCCTCCTTTATTGGCATATTTATTATTATCTTTCTTCAAATGTTTCTTTTATCATGTTTCTTTCTTATCATTTGTCTTTCTTTCTTCACAACATTTCTTCCTTCTTTCTTATCATGTTCTTTTAATTCTTATCGTGTGTTCGTATTCTTTCTAATGAGGTTCCTTTCTTTCTTTCTCATCATGATTCCTTCTCTCTTGTCATGTCCCTCTCTCTCTCTTCTAATGTTTTCCTTCTCCCTCTCTCTCTTTCTGTCCAAAGCGGTTCCTGCCGATGGTTCACAATCCAAGACGTGCATCCTGAGCTAGAGAGAGAGGGAGAGATTCCTGACCTTGTCCTCCAGCCTGCGATCCACCCTGCTAAACACCTGCTAACACGACCACCCCCCTCACCCATCTCCCTCTCTCACCTCAATATGAAGTTAGACACATCTATCCTTTCATCACGTTTTCTGCTAACTTAACTATGTGGCAGCGTCCTCAGAACTCATTAGCCGGACTGCAGAAAGCCATCAATTCCACTCCACGTCTTGATCCTGTTAAACTTTACATTTCCCAGCCCACTGGTTAGAGACAAAGTACTTGATGGGCTCTGGAATAGAATCTCCATCACTCTTCAAAGGCAACATGAAATGGAATTGAGACAATCTTGCTCTTTGTAAGTAATTGTATGGAAATACTCTTTAGTCCAAAGAGCCTTCACCTGAGACTCAAACCACCTAAAGACTAGATTATGTAGGCCTATATAGGGGGACCAGAAATGTTGGAGGGATGTGATCATTCAGGTTTAAATTGGCAGGTGTGGGAGAGCCTAGCGCTTAGTGTCAGTCTAGAGCTGGCCCCATCAGTGTTGCGATTGGTTGAAATGTTCCACTCCAGTCGACTAATTTAGCTAACTTTGTTGGTGATGGAGTATGAGCACATGATCAAGGGCAAGTTGTTTTCCATTTCATGTCATCTTTAAAGTCTCCCTTCATATGCACCCTGCATATAAATAACAATAAATATTAGGTCTATAAATAACGATAGATATCTATGAATAACTTCTACATATGTCTACACCGCTAGAAATATATCCTTGATCAGAAGGAGACACAGATTAGGAACATGCAACACTGCAGGAAATAAGTCTGTTTGATCGCTGGGATTTTTAATCCCAAACTCCAAAACATCCGTTAGAAATATGCAGGGTTCGGCTTGTTAAAAAAACAGTGTCACTTTCCAGATGCAACAAATCGGAGCGACTACGCCTGAATAACTAAATACAAATTGAATAAATTGAGCGCAAAGTTTCTCGTTCACAGTTGAGCGAGTCGCAGAATTCAACAGTCTCGGGTGTTTCCAAGCCCTATAACTGTCACCGCTAATATGCGCTCTTGATGAAGGACTACGGTAATATTATGAGTTAGGATGCTAGAGTAATATGTATGATGCACAGGCCGTTTCTGTATTATTCTGGTGCATCGCTTAATGCTCTGGTTGTTAATAGGGAATAAGTCAACGCAGAATCCATTAATGAAATACTATTTGTTTTTTCTTTTTGGTGTTTTTGGTGTTACCACATAGATTTCACTTGTGTGAGCAATAGGTCAGACCAGAAAGCTAAATTATACAGACTGAATTTGTATTTATTATGTTTAATTGTTGTTTTACTTATTTTGTGGCAGTTGGATTTAGATCTTACAGTTAACTGTCGTGAAGGCTTTTTAGAAAACACTGTTACATTGCATGTCAACATACAATGTGTTGCACTTTATCTGGTCCTGATATGAGTTTGCGCCCAAATGTACAAAGTAGTGACAAATTAGTTTGTTTCTCTGTATGTCGCATCAGCCGGGTGTCATGTTGAACCATTGCAAAAGTTACATGGGAGTGTCCAGTCAGATCTGATGTTGACAGATCAACTCCAAGCTTAGCAGTTGTTACAATCCACCAGTAAATTCCTTCCAGCTGGTCAGAAACTCCCACCATGTGATATCATAAAGGGATGGATTTCGGCTCATCGACATGCCTACTGATGTTAACAAAGCGGGGGGGCACTGTAAGATGTGGATGGAGGAGCATTTCTAGTGAATAAACAATAACATCTGTATCACCTCTAGTCTGCCGACATCTTCTTAAAGAACCCCACTCAGCCAATAATAAAGAAGTATGTTGCATGCGCACGTGTGTGTCCTCAAGCAATGCATATCAAAACAATACAACGTGTACAGATATGCCTATTCTTGCACCGTTTGCTCGGATGAAGCAGACTGTGCACTTTGTCGTACACCATGAATGTGAATAAAAGCCTGACGGGGGCGTAGCATGCCTCTGTGATGCATGACATTATATTAAGCATGCAGAGCGTGTGCATGAAATGAGTGCATGCGCTTCGTGCCCACAGACAAGAGACATACTGCAGCTCTCTCTGCACGTCATCGCATAACATTCACTGATCCAGAGCACAGCAAAGGTACTCTATACTCTAAGCACAGTACAACTACTGCTATCGAGTGTGTGTGTGTGTGTGTGTGTGTGGCTATGGATGCCATCATGCTTTTTTACCCTTTTTATAGAATACTTCTTTGCATGCACACATGCAACTATTCATACCCATATACTAAACTGGCCACTTTTTTCAAATTGTTTCCATCTCACTATATACCGGTAACATTACCAAGATACCGGACAAAAGTATGTGTCTGTGTTTGTGAGTGGATTGTTTGCATAAAACAGCATGTAATGGTTACACACTAACTGTGTGGGTCTGGGGTGGGAGGGGACTGCTAGGTAATGAGGCTGAGAGGTATCACAGTGTAGTCTTCTACATCACTACTGCATGACGTAAGGCTTAGTGACGTCAGGAGAGAGAGACAGAGCGAGAGAGAGAGAGAGCAGAGGATTACCGTATACGGTAGCGATGATCTACTATGCTCGTGACGCACAACCTCCACCCAACTGCAGCAGAGAGAGAGAGAGAGGGGGGGTAATGAAACAGCTGCAGAGAGAGAGAGAGAGAGAGAGGGGGGGCAATGAAACAGCTGCAGAGAGAGAGAGAGCGAGAGAGAGAGAGAGGGAGAGGGAGAGAGAGGGGGGAGGGAGACCTTGAGTCAGTACAGAGAGAGAGACAGATAGAGAGAGAGAGAGAGAGAGAGAGAGAGAGAGAGAGAGACAGAGAGAGAGAGAGAGAGAGGGGAGAGGGAGACTGTGAGTCAGTATAGGGAGAGCGAGAGAGAGAGCGAGGGGGAGAGACATTGAGTCAATGTAGGGAGAGAGAGCAGAGTGGCGGTAGCGTAGTGCAGTGACTGCGTCAGATCAGCAGGTCGGTCCTAGCATGGCGCTGGCAGGACAGAGCGTGAGTCGTGACTGCGGTGTTGCGTGGCTGCATGGGGTGCACCAGCCAGGGTGAGGGACTATTTATAGGAGCCCTGTGGAGGATCAGGTCTGGATTAGAGCTGCGGCGGATGTCGTGTAGCAGCACAGAGACGCACTTACCGGCTCCTGTTCTGACGCATACCACTTACATAATACCACAGCATATTATTCATATTATATGTAAGGTATGTGTATTAATATTACATTTGGATGACAAAGTACAATCTCTACTTCTATATTTATCCATATCCATACACAGACATGAAAATGTCATATTTTTTCTCAGTGTTTAAATGAAAATCAATGACCATCTTTATTCAATCAGTATTTCGGCCTTACGGTTTTTAATTACAATGGATATATATTGATTTTAAGATATAATAATATTTATATCTTATATAAACATAAAAGCAAAAGGGAGAATATATAAATGTTATTTTTTCTATTATGTTGGATATCAATATCAGAGTATGTATTTTATAAGCCGCATGACTCTGTACTGACCTCCACTGTGGAGCGTCGCTGCAGTTCCCTCCATCACCTCCATGATGTCACTTAGTATCTGCAGTAGGCGGACCAATAGGACGCCAGAACTGCCTCCATTAGGGTAGCAACAAGCAGGGGGAAACACGCACCAGAAAAACTATAGTAACACCGTTGTGTCATGTTGGGACCTTTCACCTTTGACCTGTGCTTAGTCTCTTTTGGTCATTGAGGTTAAATTAAAAGAAAGACTCTTGATGTCAGACAACTGATATGTTCGTATTATTCACATGATATGGTAACAACGTGAAGTGAAGGTCATAGGTCAAGGTAAAGCAGATAAGGGATGTATTAGGTTGGACACTGTTAGGTCTAGAGAAGCATTTACCCAGTTTGAGGTCGGGGCACATGTCGGGCTGCCTGATTTGCATATCTTTGCAGATTTATAAATTCGATTTTTGATGGTATTTGAAGTTTGTTTTTGCTATAAAAAAAGTTTGAAATGTTAGACCTTAATACACGAGAACGTAAACTACTTTGTGTGGCACAATAGGTATGATGTTCACTTGGACGGTCATTTTAACGGCAGGAGAGAATTTTGAGGATGATTAAAAAATTAGGTCACAGGCCAAAAAAAGGTTGAATAAGGGCTTTGTGGGGTTACGATCACGGTCACAACTGGGAGGGAGGGGGGGAGCAATGCATCATGGGAAAAACTAAAACAAAGCCTGAATAATCCCTGCCCAAAGGTTGAAACGTTCTTCTGAGTCATATTGCCGTGGGTTGCTACCCAGCTAACTCTCTTGCACCATCTCTCTTTCTCCCTCCATCGCTCCCTCACTCCGTCTCCCTCTCCCTCCATTTTCCTCTTGCACTCTCTCCCTCTCTCTCTCCCTCCATCGCTCCCTGTCGTCCTACATCCACCCCCCTCTCCTTGTCCACCTCTTTCTTGTTCTGCCCCTCCATCAAGCCCTCTCTTGCCTCACTTCTCTTGCTCATCTCTCTTGCTCCATCCATCCCTCCCTCCCTCCCTCCCTCCCTCTCTCTCTCTCCCTCTATCTGGTTCCACTTCCATACCGTCTCAGGTTCCCTCCATCTCTCCCTCCCTCCCCCTCTTCCGCAGTCACGACAGTCCCAGAGTCGGGCAAACAGAGGACAGCCGTAGTTCAATTAAAAGTGGACTGGGAAGAGGATCCAGCAAATTAGAATCCTCCTATTAGATCACAACCATGTCCTCCACTAAACGTCCACCCATTTCATAGCATCTTGGTGAGCACAAAAAGACACCAGCAGCTAATCAGCTCTTTCTTGAAATAACTCACCCTTGAAAGGTGAATATAAGCTTCTTCTCCTGCGTGAACACATGCTCTAGAAGCATGCTTTGGGCTGCAGAACAGGAGGATCACAGGACATGCTGTTGCCATGTGTAAGAAGAAGTAGGGTTGAAGGCTCCTAATGGAGGTAGGTGTCCCATTATTCAGGCCATCGCAGTACTGACATCTAGATTCACATCGAGTCCTTTAGTCGATTTGTTTATCAAAAGCTTTTAGCTAAGAGTCTTGGCCTCCGTTTTAAATGAGGCTGAAAACAAGCAAAGTGTCCAAACAAAATCTGAGTAGCTAAACAAGATTTCCAACTGCTGCATGTCCAAGTTTCTAAAAAACGTAAGGGAGTGAAGAGTAAAGGAGTCACATAAATCTCTGTTCAAAGAGAATCCTGTTTAAACCTTCAACCATATCATCCTGTTGTGGATGAGATGGACCTGGATCAGACTCAAATTGACACTCATTTAGCAGATATCAGCAAATATGTTTCCTTTATGGAAAGGTAACACTTAGGAAATCTGATATGAGATACAAAAGAAATGCCACAAATGTTTAAATGTATAAACTGAGAATAGTTAAATTGCTAAATTTCCTAATTGCTGTGTTTTCTTTTACATTACAACTGATTGCAAGTGCATTAATTACAAATGTCAGCATTTTACAGGCTCTGTACTCACAGCTTAGTGACGGCCTAGATTCATGTAAATATAATATTATAAAATGTCCTGAACTGATTGATTGTTGCGCTACTTAAAGGTTGCAGTGTCACATCAAGCACAATATTTTGGTAGAAATCATGACATATAAAGCATATATAGTGATGTGGTACCATTTATAGCTAATAGGTATTATAATTTATAATAAATAATTTCTTTAGCTTCTCAGATGTTTTGTGGCAATCTGTTAGTGGTCTTAGTGGTCCTTATGGGATTGTGTCCTGGTTTCTATTGGACCCAGATGTAATTCACTGAGGGATTGTATAGTCAGATAACCCTTACTTTGATCCATCAGATGAATTCTAGGATTAAGTGATGGCATCCATCTACCATAACAACATCTGACCCGTTAAAGCTCTTCTCTGTTCTCGGTCTGACCGTAGCGGCATCATATTTACATTGTTCATATTAATATAATTTGGTTAAGCTGCTTTAGGTAAGAGTCGATAGCTGTGAAGAGAGAGAGCAGAAAAGAGCAACAGAGAGTGGGATTATGAAACCGAACAACCAAAAACGTCCTCTGCCTCTTTGCTTCCTCCCTCCATTTCTGTGCCATTCAGAAGTATTGAATTTCAAGCACCTGTGGTTGCCAGGTAAGAGATACCCAGATTTTTCAGAAATTAGCTGGGAGCGGTCTCCCAATCAAAATTTCTCATACAGAGGCAGGTGAACAGATATTCGGAAGAATTAACCTCACTAATAGCTGACAGATCTTTTCTCTCATCCGACTGCATTTTTTCCATCTGAATAAACAGCCCCAGCGCCAATAAAATGATAAATTCCATGCCTATTACAGTCATCATCTACATCTACCTGAAATGGCCTGTAATAAACTCCGATTCTCACACCAGGTGGTGAAAACACTGGCCCTACAAGCTAATGCCATTGTATCCTGTTGGTTTTTGCGTTGATACGAGTCGTACCCTATGACAGTGATGAGTTGATGTGTTCTACCATGTACCATGTTGCACCCACAACCCCCCTCCCTCTCTCTGATCTGCATCACAGTTGCCGGGCGGATTGCCTGTTTAATCAGGCATAAAATGACCTGCCATGTTACCTGGAACTAGTTAATCAGGGAGATATTGAACCAATAACTGCACACACACACAAACACTAAAACACACTAGCACTCGCACACTCTAAGGTCGAACACACACACACACACACACTCACACACAGACTTCAATAACAAAATACTCAAATGTGACAGACAAACAAGGACATATAAAAACGTAGATAAACAAAATATTTAAATATTGTTTGTATATTTATAAAAGATCTCCACAGATACATATTCATGTTATGTAAATAACAAATATTTACGATATATAAATAATACATATGAATGATATTTAAATTCTGTTGGAATAATAACACCACTAGAACTTTGCTCATTAGGGTTTTATTTTTTGGAGGCAATTGAATGAATATATGTACTTTATACAGTATATGAGGAGAACATTTCTACAGTTTTTTTAATGTAAACAATCTCTGAAGAGAAATGTATTCAGTTTAAACGGAAGTCATAGTCTTCTGTTTTAAACTATTTACACGAATTAAAATATAATTTATAATATAACATCAGATACTTGCGCGTCTATGAAACTAGATTTTAACAATTCAAAAATACTGAAATGCATTTTCTCAACATTCTGAACATATGAAATCACACAAAACGAGAAAAAAAATCACAATTTGAAATACATCCAAACTAAGAGGCATATAAATAAAAAAAAACGCAGAATAAAACCAATATATGTAAAAATATAAAATATTACTAGCAGTATTTACTGTTTTCTGTCTTACCAAAAACTAAGTTAAAAAAGGAAAATAATCACGTCTGTATCTTTGATAGTCATTAGATGTAAATAGACAATTAAATGAACAGCGAAGAAAAATAAAAAAAACAAAAGAATTTATGCCCTTTATATATATTATTTGTTTCTCTTCCACCAAAATACCCACCGACATTTAGCTATAGACGATAGCTTGCAGTCCCATCTGAGGGCTCACATGAACTGTACCATCAAGACAAGTTATCAGTTAGTTTCTAAACATTGCAACCGTATGTAGGGAAGCCTGGACGACATGTGATCTGCTAAATTAATTCTGATTGGCCAGAGATTGGCCTGTATTGCAAAGCTAAATCGTCGCGCTCAAACGGTTCCTACAGCTAGCAGACAGATACATATTTTTTTTCCTTATTTTTAAACGATAAAGGAACAAGAAAAAGAGAAAAACATGTCCCTAAAACGTTGGTTTTGGTGGGTCTAAGTGAGAACATTCTGGTGGCATCTTTTAAAAACAAAGCCAGCAAACATGTGAACAAAGAAAGCTGTAGACAAACATTTTTTTTGTTGTCTTTGTCTTTTATTACTGTGGATGTATTTATTTGTTTATTTTTGGTCAACTTGCCACAAACATTTTTCTTTTTTCTCTCTCTCAACATTAACCATAACTGAGAAGTGGAAACAAAATGTATTGCATTGGAAGAGGACTCCCTGTGGAAGGAGAATATTTTTGGGTTCAGGTGCCAGTGGCTCCCAAACCGGGATGGCAGCCATTTTTAAATGTGTCGACGTGTTCTCATGACACGCAGGAAAAATGGTCAACATCAAAGATTTTCTATAAGAAAGTATATAATCATCTAGATATCTACACAAACACATAAATATATATATATATATTCATATATATGTATATAGCTTCATTTTATATTATGGCTGTATTGAAAACAAAAAAAACGCTTTTTAATCACGTCAGTCATTACTGAGGAACAAGAAAACCAGATTGGATTTGGACAGGAGTTGGAACTGGAGTCGTTGCACCCCACCAGTTGAGTTTTAAGGCTTGTCATGAGAGTGAAGATGTTAAAATGTCATCACCTCCAGCACAATAAATGCACCGTTCAGAGAAGGAGCAGAGCAGGATCCACCCTAGAAGCCCCCTCTTCATCAGAAACACAAAACACACACACAGATTGTTCCCGTGGCCAATGACAGCCAGCGCTATGATTTTAGAATCCTAGCTAGCTCTAAACTGGAACTTACATTTGGAGAGGAGGTTGAGCCAAAATAATTAAATCCACCAATGAAGAGAGAGGGGACTTCTAAAATGGCCATCGCTCTACCGAGTAAGACTCTACTTTCAGCAGGTGGTGTAGTTAACCATAACGCTCTAACACCTTCAATTAATATCCTTTTTTTTTTTCTCCCTCTCGTGTTCCAATAGCAGTCATACGTGTAGACGTGAGTTACCATATTTACCATTGTCTCTGACACAACTAAATTAGACTTTGAACAGACCTGTGCACCATCAAAATGTGGCAATAATCTAGTTACAAGTTTCCCTTCAATGAAAAACAATATATATATATCGTGAACAAATGCTTCACTACCTGGGGCGTTTTTCTTTTGTGCAAGAGTATAGTCATACATTGTTGTACAGGTGTATCGTCTAAATGTCGTAACCATTAACATTCGTCCTGTACTTTTCTTTTTTGGATTTTTTTCGTATGTTTAATAGCCTTCTAAACAGAGTAGCCTAGAGAATTTGCAGTTCAAGGTTTGCCCAAAGTTGTATTTCAACCACCATACACCACACTGTACATTATTACCTTTATCTGTAAAAGCTGTTACTTAGATACGATTAGTAGCTATTGCATCAATTGTTTCTTTTTTAAGAAAAAATTAAATGAACAAACCGATATCGTTTCAAAAATGGGCAGAGAAAAATAACTTTCTAGTACAACAGTCTAAAGGGAAACTCCTCTCGCCTCTCATGCTTTCCCAAATATTGTGGACTTTTATTGTGAAAACAAAAACCATTTCCCTTAATTTCCTTCCTGTATGGAACTCCTTCTAACTTCCTAGAGCAAGTCCCAAGCTTCCTGATAATCAACAACCCTAACCCACCGCCTTTAAAAAAACACACTTACATCTTTTTAAATGTTTACAATGAGGCATAGTGCTATATACACATTATATATATTTATATATTATAATATATTGTTTCTTTTTTAATATGTAAACCAGCGTATCCTCTCTTCACTCTTTTAGCAGTGTACAAACTAAGCACAAATACCCATTCTGGTAGAACTGATCCATGTCAATTACTTTTAATTTCCAAACGACTTTCACTTTGGTGTTTTCCAATCAATTCGTAATTCAACCAATTTGTAATATTTTAATTTGTTTTTTGAGAAATCAGCCTACATGTAGCGTCCTGAATAAGGCATCTTTGTACTTAGTGTGTGTCTCTAAGAAAGTCTTACGAGAATCGAGAGATGTAAACATTCAATTTTCCGTGTGTGTTACCGAGGGGTTGATTAGATAGGAGGGTGGCGTGGTGGGGCAGGGGGAGAACTCGTACACAAAGTGGGTGGGTGTCTGTTATGCAAAAGGTGACATACTAGGGAAAAGGTACAGTCGGTGAATAGATAGATGATAGATAGATTGCTAGATAGGGGGATAGATAGAGTTGGGCTGTGCTGTCGAGGGATGCAGGGAACCCTGAACACAATAACATGGAGAGGGGTGTGGATGAATTGGGGGGCCTGGGAACAGATGCAGCTCTAACTCTGATACGCACAAGACACACAACACTCAGGATAGATACGCACATGCTAGCCACAGAAAACCATTAACGATGAGGCCAAAAGAGGAGGGGGAGAGAGAGACAAAGAAAGGGATTAGAGAGAAAGAGAGAAAGGCCCCTTCATTAAGTGGCCATATACCATTAACATGGGTTTCAGCCCTTCTACCTTGGTCAAACAAAAAACATGGGAGGTGGAAAAGCAAAAGCAATTTCCGGAAACTTACAGGAAGAACCAGAGAGTAGGGGGGGGGGGGGGGGGGGGGGGGTATTGGAGTAAAGGAGAAAGAAATGGAAAGGGATTAGACATGGAGGAGAGGAACGGAGGTGGAGATGGCAGAGATGGACGTGAGGTAGAGAAACTCAGCTGATACAATACCTCTTGGACAACAAGGTCACGACAAGGTCACGATTCTCACCCAGAACCCTTTGGTGTTGTTATCCAACACATGGCTCTCTCTCCTGGGTTCTCTCCCCTCCCTTCCATGGTCAACGTCTACTGGCGGTATCAGGTGTGTGTGTGTACGTCAGACTCTACCAAAACCAAATAGTGCATCAAAGACCAACCATCAGGTGAGGGAAACGTTAGAGGATGGCAGGCGATACATTCATGGTTTTCACAAAGTACATTCTGTTGAAACCAGAATCTAGATTTCAGTTAACCCGACTGTGTGCCGAACATGGAAGATAGACATTGTAATAGTAAACTGATTCATTAATATATTTATATATATATTTATAATTTCTATAGAAGTCCTTTAGTATTCAACGTATTCTGATTGTAAGTGATGTGTTTGGGGATATTTTTGACAGCATTGAAAGGGAATGGCAGTTTGGCAAATACAATAAAGAAAGACAAAAAACACGTCTTAACATGTTTGACATCAACGGTCTAACTATTTACAGACCTTGGTAAAGTAAGTGCTATTTGACAAAACTTCTGGGCCTTCTGTGCGCACCGCATGCACCTAGTAGAGTCCGCTGTATGCAACCTGATACCACAGCCAGTAGAAGAAGCCATTTTGAGCGTTGCGTTTGCAGACAAGAAGGAGAGGGTTCGTCAGAGGACAGCAGAAACTTCTACCTCCGTACAGTGCATAGATCAAATCAAGGAAGCACTACAGTTACAAAAAATAAAAAAAGATGATTTTTTTTCTTCTTCGTTTTCGATGTGTAAACCTTTTAAAGTCAAATTTTTTTTTTTGTTAATTTCAGAATTTTCATTGTCCGTAACACACACACGCACACACACACAGTTATAAATCTTTTCGTTTAAATTTTGAAAACATCGATAATTTTTTTCCTTTTGCTAAAACAAAGTTGTTTTTTTCTCCACAACGTCACTACTTTGAGGCAAAACACAGCTCACGGTCTCACCAAGCGTGACCAGAGAGTGAGTTTTTTACGAAAAAAAAAAAAACACACGCACACAAACCACGAAGACCAACGTGACCAACAAGACGCGACGCGGGAATAGCAAGGTATTTACGCCACACAAGGGTTCTCGCCCCGCCAACCTTCTTTGGCGCGGGGTGATGATGTCACCAACACAGACAACAGGAAGCAGCTTTGTCGTTGACCGTCGCACAACGACAGGAAAAAAAGTGACTGCCGTTGTTGCAGTAGTAGTAGTAGTAGTAGTTGTTTAGTAGTAGTAGCAGTAGAAGTTGTACCATTGCTTTTTTTCTCAAAAATCAAACCTCTTCCATTGTATCATTTTTGCTCCTTAATTCTCCATGGCTTCTGTCGTTCGTATTTTTAAACGCTGTCCTCCGGCGGGAAAGTAAAGAAAAGTTCTAAACTAGGTCTCTCTCGTCTTTTTATTCCAATGTTAAAAATGTAAACAACTGTTGCGAGGGTGCCTTCGGCGGAGGTGCGTGCGGGCCCGGTGTCGAGGCAGCAGGGCTGGAGGGGTCGGGGTCACTAAGGCCAGCCGTGAGGAGGGGATCGGTCTGGGGGTCGGGGGTCGGGAGGCCCGTCAGCGGTGCAAAGACTTCTGCGCCTCCTTTAGGAGGGTGTCAAAGTCCAGAGCGTCGTACTTGCTCTTCACGGGGCCTGGGCCGGCTTCATCTGGAGGAGAGGAAAGGAGGAGGAGTGAGAGAGCAGGAGGGGGGATGAGGAGGAGGAGAGAAAGGAGGAGGCAAAAGGAGGACGAGGAAGAGAAAAGGAGGAGGAGTGAGAGAGCAGGAGGGGGGATGAGGAGGAGGAGAGAAAGGAGGAGGCAAAAGGAGGACGAGGAAGAGAAAAGGAGGAGGAGTGAGAGAGCAGGAGGGGGGATGAGGAGGAGGAGAGAAAGGAGGAGGCAAAAGGAGGACGAGGAAGAGAAAAGGAGGAGGAGTGAGAGAGCAGGAGGGGGGATGAGGAGGAGGAGAGAAAGGAGGAGGCAAAAGGAGGACGAGGAAGAGAAAAGGAGGAGGAGTGAGAGAGCAGGAGGGGGGATGAGGAGGAGGAGAGAAAGGAGGAGGCAAAAGGAGGACGAGGAAGAGAAAAGGAGGAGGAGTGAGAGAGCAGGAGGGGGGATGAGGAGGAGGAGAGAAGGATCATATATAAGAGGGAGTGGTGAAGAAGAGGCGAGAAGTAGGAGGAGTAGAAAGAGAGAGAAATAAGAAGCAGGAGGAGGAGAAGAAGAGGAAGGAGAGACACACAGGAAAACGTTCGTTAAGCTGTTGTTTTTGCACAGACTTCTTGTTGACTTTGGTGCTTGTGATTCACTGCAGGGCAATGAATGCACCAGTCACCCACCTAGGACAGAGAGAGTGAAGGAATCATAGCATTATCTGATTAAATCATCAGTGTGGATAAGTGTGAAGCTGCTGTTGATTGAGATCAAATAGAAAGCAGCTGAACGGCTCAGAAACTGCTGATAGCTAATGGCTCCATTAAAAGTGCTTTCACTTTGAAGCGAACAGATAAATTATTTATGGCTAGTTGACCTGTATGTTGTTATTGGTATTTATAGTGTGTTTGTGTGTGTGTGTTAGTGTGTTTGTGTGTGTATGCATGCATCTGTCTGTGCTTTAGAGTGTGTAAGTATGAGAGTTGGTAAGAGTGTGTTCGTGTGTGTGTATGTGTTGTATCATTCGTGTTGTATGAGTTTTGTCGGCCTTCATTTGTGTGTATCTGCTTTAGAGCTTATGAGTGTGCATGTGGCTATGTGGATTAGTATGTGTGTGTGTAGGAACAAGGCGCATCAGACGTGTTCCCACTTATTGGAGATACTCTGTGTACTGTAGGGAGGGCTGGCACCTGGCTAGAGTGGTCAAGGCAGGACGTAACGCAGAAAGTATGCAGCAACGGTTGCAGTGTTTCGTATACAATGGCGGGCGAGTCTACCAACTCCGTCAGCATGACTGTTCTTGCAGTGATATCAAAACTGCATTTATTTAGACGTATTCGCAAGATAAGGGGACAGATTTTTTTTTTCCTCTTCAACCTTTGTTTTATCCCGTTTCACTCCGGTCGCATGGTAGAAACGTCATCAACACGTCAGCAAAACTCGCACTCGCTGGTTGTGAATTCTTCACCGATTCTCCAGACTTTACACTAGCGGCCTGGTGGATTCAACTCCGGAGGGGCGCATTGTGACATTTCTCTTCACACATACAGCCCCCATCGGGATTCATCCCTAAAATGTCTGACTTTCAGTGCAGGTGTGAAAGGCCTATTTCTGCGCACGTGGGTTAATGTGTGTGTGTTAGTATATAAGCGTTGTGTGTGTATTACTGTTTGAATATAGATGTGTATGTGTTTGTGTGTATGTGCATGCATTAGTTTATAAATAAAGATGAGTGTGTGTGTGTGTTGGTCTTACCCAGGTCTATGTAGCGCTTCCTGCTGAGTCTCTGCAGACCGTTGGCTCTGCTCTGGAAAGCAGCCTCTCCCTCTCTCCGTTGTCTCTCTGAGCTTCCCTGGCGAATCTTAATCACCCCACAACGCTCTCTACACACACACACACACACACACACACACACACACACACACACACACACACACACACACACACACACACACACACAAAAACAGGGGGACAGAAAGAGAGGGTCAGTCAGAATTGCTTCACATTAAAATACATTTTAAGGAACAGCTTGAAATCCTATCACAGAATACTGTGATTCTGTGTTGTGATACGGACAGGCAAATAGTCAAACAAACTGACAAAGTCAATCACCCAGACCGACAAGTAGATTAACAAGTAATCAGTAAGCTAGACATCCTGCCAGACAGCGAGGGAGTAAGACAGGAAGGGAGTCAATCAGACAGGGAGCCAGACAGACAGCTGGTATTCAGCCAGTCAGACATGCAGCCAGTCGGTCAGCCAGGTAGCCTGACAGACAGCCAGGCAGTCAGCCAGACAGGGAGAGAGGCAGTCAGGTTGACAGCCAGACAGGTAGCCAGTCCAACAGGTAGTCAGTCAGACAGGTAGCCCGTCAGACAGGTAGTCAGTCAGACAGCCAGGCAGTCAGCCAGACAGGGAGCGAGGCAGTCAGGTTGACAGCCAGACAGGTAGCCAGTCCAATAGGTAGCCCGTCAGACAGGTAGTCAGCCAGACAGGTAGTCAGCCAGACAGGTAGCCATTCCAATAGGTAGTCAGTCAGACAGGTAGCCCGTCAGACAGGTAGTAAGTCAGACAGGTAGTCAGTCAGACAGGTAGTCAGCCAGACAGGTAGCCAGTCCATTAGGTAGTCAGTCAGACAGGTAGCCCGTCAGACAGGTAGTCAGCCAGACAGGTAGCCTGTCAGAAAGGTAGTAAGTCAGACAGGTAGTCAGTCAGACAGGTAGCCCGTCAGACAGGTAGTCAGTCAGACAGGTAGTCAGTCAGACAGGTAGTCAGCCAGACAGGTAGCCAGTCCAACAGGTAGCCCGTCAGACAGGTAGTCAATCAGACAGGTAGTCAGGCAGACAGGTAGTCAGCCAGATGGGGGTCAGACTCACTCGTTGCGGATGATGACCTTGCAGTCCTGTGCGGAGCCGAAAACCTGGAAGCGTTTGCGCAGCATGTTGTGCGTGACGCTGCTGGGCAGGTTGTGGATGTAGAACACCTGGCAGTTGTCCTGGTAACAGGGAAACCATGGCAACAGGCGGGGGGACAGATGACATTGCAGGTTTAGGAGGGGAGACACAAAGGTGTGGCATGGCGGGCACGAGAATGTTCAGACAGGCGTTCTGAATAATAATCGTACAATCCTAACAGGATTCATTATTTAAAACACTTCTCTCGCTCGAAGTCGATATTGACATGTGTACTTACTGATGTGTTTTATTTTAATAAGGGATTTCAGGTTTAAAAATTCCTGATCAACACCTCTTGTAATTTCCTGTGAGAGTGCTACCCGTGTTGGTAGAAGAGGTGAGCCTAATACAGTGACATTATGAATTCTTATGGCATTATGAATAATGGTAATGCTTATAATGTTGAACATGAAGATGATTAATTTGACTGCTTATCAAATTATGGATATGTGAATAATTGTGGTCAAGGCAGGGTTAGAGTAGCCTAGTGTAGGTTAGCATAGAGCAGCTTAGTGTACCAGGGGTGTGACGGGCTGTTATCAAGGATTCTACCTCGTCTGGTTTGGCTTTGTTCCTCTGTCTGTCTGCAGGACAGCCTTCCGTCACCTCACTACTAAGAGAGGGAGAGAGAGAGAGAGACAGAGGGAGAGAATAAGGGAGAGGCAGATATAATATATACAGACAGAGACAGAGAGACAAAGAAACAGACAGAGAGGGAAGGAACAGACAGAGAGAAGAAGAGAAACATTTATATATAGAAAGATATATAGAAACAGAGAGAGAGAGAGAGAGAAACAATACAGAGCAACCGAAAGAGAGAGAGAGGGAGACAGAGAAAGCGAGAGAGAGACAATACAAAGCAACCCAGAGAGAGAGAGAGAGAGAGAGACAGAACAAGTGAGCGCAGTAGGGTAATGTTTAAATGTCAGACACCAGGAGAGATGAACTGCGGCTAAAAAAGTGAAAATTCACTCCTAATGCAGCAGAGCCTTTAGTCTGTCCTCCCTGCTCTCCTCCTCTCACCTGGAGTCCATCTTGCTTGCGGGGGAGCCGGGGGAGGAGTCCATTGCGGGGGAGGGCGAGCGGGAGGAAGATGACCGCTCGCCCTCCTCTTCCTCAGACGCCGGCGGCGTGGCGGCGTGTGTCTGGCGGTGGGACATCACCGCCGTCTGCTGCTCTTCCTGAAGTTTCCCTGATGCCCTTCCTCCTCCTCCTCCTCCCCCCACCTCCTCCTCCTCCTCCTCCTCCTCCTCTTGCTGCTCCGCCTCCTCCCCCTCCCCCCGCTGCGGCCCGTCCCGCGCCCGCAGTATGGCGCCCAGCAGGGCGGCGCTGCGTTTGCGGCTCTCCCCAAGGCTCAGGGCGCAGTAGTCGTGGTCGCCGTAGGGACGGCGGACCCCGGCCACGCCCCCCTCGGCCTCCCCGCCCTCGCCGTCGGGGCCCTCGCGCCGCAGCTGGGCGTAGAGCTCCGTCTGTTCTGGAAGCTTCCGGGCGTGCTGGCCCCGCGGGAGCCAGGAGGACGGGCCTCTGGTGGGGGCCCCGGGGCCGGAGGTGGAGGTGGTGGGAGAGTCCCCCCCGCTGCCCGCGACTCCCTCTGCGGGCTTGAAGAGCTCGTCCTCCACCGGCTTGTGAGGGGGAGTGGTGGGCGGAGTCAGGCCTGCAGGGGGAGGGGCATATGTTAAAGACGCCTTGTCATTTGATTATAGATTTCACAAACATTAACATTGGAAAACGGAAGAGTCCAACAATTTGATAATCTATTGTTTGGCTGAAATACCCGATGAAATATGAACATATGATCTAAAGAAATAGTTATTATGTATGAATTATTGTTTATGATTAACTAGCATATACATTTACATTTAGCAAACGCTTTGATCCAAAGCGAATAAGTACAATTTGCGGAAGAAGGTGAAACAATATATCGCTGTCGGTACAGTAAGGATGTTCAAAGAACCAATATAGGCCTATAAATATACAGTATACTTTGATTGGATACTGAATTTCCCACTCTTACTCCTTTGAGTATCGAATACAGATATACTTAAATTGTCATCATATTTTATACTCCTTTCTGTGTAACGGAACAGGTAGTACATGAGTAATACTACCAATCTACTGCTCTTCTTTATATCTGAATGTAGTTCTCAATTACTCACCTTTAAACCTCAACATATAGCACTTGTATAGCATAAGTGCTCTCCTGTGTAACTTGATGTAGAATCTTACTGTTAGTTTGGACCTTAACACAGTGGCCTTCACATTAGGTGTGTCCGGTTTCTGATGAGTCCGCATTGTTCAACCAGAGATGGGTCCAGAATTTAAATGACCAGGGGAGATATTTACCTGCAGTACCGCAGAGATCCACCGCCAGCGTCTGCTCAAAGGACTTACTGCTGAACTCTCTGGAGAGAGGGGGGGAGGAGGGATGAGAGAGAGAGGGGGAGAGATGGAGGGAAGGAGAGCGTTGAGGAAGGAGGGAAGGATGGCGGGGGTGAGGGATAAAAGGGAGGGGTGGAGAGAGGGGATGGAGGGAGAAAGGTTGGAAGTGAAAGAAAGGGAGGGGTAGATAGAGAGGTGGGGGGAAGAGAAGACAAATAGAGACAGAGACAAACAGAAAATGTCCGTGAATGTCAGGTTTAAGTACAGACCGTAGTTGGTAAAGTTTAAAAGTCTGCATATAATCTCTGCATTAGGAGCTTCTCATGAGACAACGTTCGGGGTGTCTCGCCGACCTCAACAAACATAAACACACCAGATCTGTCTGCATAATGTGAAGTTTTATTCAGCTCCCATCGACGCCACCGGCACCAAACCCCTGTGCTTGTTCCTTATCGGGACAAGCACATTTAAAGCCCTCCATCCCCCTCATGTCCACCTCCACCACCACCACCACAAGCCTCTCCTCCTCTTTTTTCCTTTCCTGAAGTCTATTTTAGGTGTTCTGTTCTATCTCACAACTGCCTTGACAACACTGTTTTTGTCCTCTTCCCGCTCTCTTTCTCTTCTCTGACCGGCCAACCTCCACAAAGAGGAGAAAGAGAACCAAACACCACAACCTATATTCCCTAGTCAGAGCGGGAAAGAGATGGATCTTCACTGTGCTCCAGTCCGTGCTTAGGATATGTCTGTGGGGCAGCAGGTGGAGCTGGCCTGTATCCAGTGTGATGGGGTTTGTGAAAGGGTGATGGTATATAGTGCAGGCAGGCAAGTTTGACAGGCCGCGATGCTAAGATCTCTAAGCCAGCCTGGAGTCAGGAAATACCTGGTTTAAAGTCAGTGGCGCGTTGTTCAGATGCTATTTTAAGGGCGCATGCATAATGTTGCATGTGCACCTCGCGCATAGACTTTGCTTCTCTCATCTACCTAGCCACACATTCTTGGTAAATTATTTGGGAAAGAACAGCTGATACACCGGTAATAAGATGTACTTTTAAATCAATGAATTTTCTTGACACAGACATTGTGTACAAGCCCATATCTTTTAGGATTGATGAGTATTTGATCGTGAGAAAACATTGTTTTACCACGAGTGAGTGTTCAAAAGAATTAATGAAAGCGGGCGCACGTGTGTGCGTCCATCTGTTTAAACACACGCAAACTAAACACGTAACGCATAATACAGTCCATGGCAATGTATATTAACGGGGGGACACATGCATATTAGGAACACAAGTCGATAACGATAATGCATACAATACTAATAAGAAACAATTTTTGTTAATGTATTGCGTATATCATTAAATAGAACCACAGTATCA